>NW_015113120.1:304304-335495 GCF_001443285.1 Poecilia latipinna | reverse complement strand
ATTCATAAATCGGATCAACCTTGAGCTAAACGCCGCTTACTCCCCGGAGCTCGAATATCCAACTTGAAACTAACTTCACTGCGGTATGCAGTTGTTGCAGATGTCAGTGTAAACCTTGTTGCAATACTCCGCATACGCAGCCCCGCCTAGCTTTAGCTTGGGTGTTTGGTCTTCGGGATGAACCAGCCTTTGTATGATGGTGTTGTCGGGTTTGAAACTCACTGGTAGGTTGCATTAAACAAGAAACTATGACCTAAAATCCCTGGATGTGAATTTAAACTAAAGGAGGTACTTTATTTCACCATGACTTTAGGTGATTTGAAGTTTTTTAGTATAGTATAATGGGTATGTCATGTTGGCTCTGAAAACAAATGTAAATGTGTATCATGGGAAAATAACACATGCATCACTGCAAATTTGAACTTCTAGTAATCATAAGAACATCTTAATAAGCTGCTATAATATGTGTCTTTGTGTAGCGATCTAGACTTTGTCAACAATGGCAGAAGGAGGAGATGTGGATTGGGAGCTCAGCAAAGAAAACATTCAGCCGCTGAGGCGCGGCAGAGATATATCGGTGTTACATCAAGCCCTTAGCCAACGAGAAGAAGGACCCACCTCTGCAATCAACCAGCAGAAACAGTAGGAATCATCTCTCTAACTTTAGATTTGAAGTGGAAAATGATCAAACTCTGGTTTTATAGTTTGTTCTGTTTCTTCAGGATGTTTGAGTCTGAACTTCGAATGTATGAAGGAGAGGATCCACTAAGTGTTTGGGATAGGTAGGTAAATTATACAGCATGAGCGACAGGTTTTTGTACATATTGCCTTTCTATCTCAAAACCTCTGTTGACATCATTGTGTGGTTTAACAGGTATATTAAGTGGACAGAACAAACCTTTCCTCAGGGTGGCAAAGAAAGCAACCTTGCAACATTGTTGGAGCGGGCTGTGACCAGATTTACAGATGAAAAGATGTATCACAATGACCCTCGCTATGTTGATCTCTGGATCAAATTTGTATGTACTCTTTTAACTTTGGATTCATTTAGGTATTCTGGTAAACAAACTTTGTGGTAGTAAAATTTGCCAAATGTTTGTGTTGTATGTCACCAGGCAGAGAACTGCTCAGAGCCCCTCGATATCTACAGATATATGCAAGCACAAGGAATTGGAGTGACACAGGCGGCGCTCTACATAGCTTGGTCAGAGGAGTACGAGAATCAGGGCAGTTATCGAAAAGCAGATCTCGTCTATCAAGAGGCATTCAAGAAGTTTGCTGAGCCACATGACAAGCTTCTTCAGTTTCACAAGTAAAGATCTGTTTAATTATGATTACACCTCTCAGTTTAACTTCCTCCGTTCTGTTAGAATTACAACATTTGAATGGTCATTCCCAGGGCTCTGCAGGCTCGTGTGTCCCGACAGGCATTATTAAAATTGGAAAATGACAGCAGTGACGAGGAGCCAAAACAACCTGAAAGAGTTTCACTAGCCGACCTCAAACATAGAGGGAAGAAGAAGGCCATTGCTCCTGTCAACAGGACTGGGTCGGCAATCAGAAGTAAGTGAAATTTCTAGCTGATGTTATCCCTACTGTTATTGCATTCCTTATTTTTGATGCATTCCCCGGGCAGGTATTGGCGGAGGCCTGCCGTCACGCGGTGCCCCAGTCCTTGGCAACGTCTCAAACAGTAAGCTGGTGATTTTCGATGAGAACAAAGCTGAAACTGCGAGTCCATCAGAACCTTCGCTGGAATCCTGGATGGCTCCTCCCACGTCAAGGGCAAAAGAAAACGAGCAGAAGCCAGAGAAATGGTGTGATGTAAAGGTATGAAAAAACATGTCTTTTTTTTTTTTTTTTCTTTCCTCACGCAAATTTGCATATTGATGTCTACTAAAGAAAATCTTTATTTTTCTCTTGCTTATAAATGTCATAGATGCCCCAGAAAACAAAATTTGGACATGCAGTCATGCCTCCACCACCTCCGAAACCCACCTTCCAACCATTTGTTGAGGAGTCTGACCAGCCTCCAACAATGTGAGTTCCTCCAGGAATCATATTTGGGATAAGAACATGCTATAGATCAACGTGAGAAATAATATTGGTAATTGGAGATAATTTACATTTAAAATAGGAAAGGAAAAACAAAAAGAGTGGAATACACAAGTGTGGAGGTCTAGAAGTTCTTTGTCTTTTATTTTACATAAATAGTCTGAAAGACAAAATCACAAATGAGTTTTAGTAAATTAGAATATTGTCAAAAAGTATATTTATTTCAGTGATTTGTTACATTTAATTCAGAAAACTACAACATTACTTAAAACTCTGCCACTGGATTTCTGATTCAGAAATTTTGTGCTTTGATGGGAAAACTGTTCACTAGTTGATAGTCATCAAGAAGATAGTCACCGACATCCGCTACAAAAGGTCATGGCTGCATGTTTACAGAATGCTTTGTCTAAGCATATACATGAAAAGTTAAGTGGAAGGAAAAGGTGTGGTAAAATGTCATTAGACACACAGCAGTTGGAGTCGATGCTTCAAAAGCCACCACACAGATTTATCTAGGACATCGGCTACCACTGTTCCGTTCCTTCTTTCCAAGCTACTGCTGTACTCCATACACCTCCTTTCAGATGAAAGTAAATTTTTCATTTCATTTGGATATCATCCCAGAATCTACATAAAGGTTTGCTGAAGTGTTTCACTCCTAAATCTTTAATGTAAATTACAAGAATGTGATGATCAAAATCTTAGTTCTTTAATTATTTATTCACACTAAACATTTTTAATAGTTAATTCCTTGTTTAACAATTTCCGACTCTAGTTTATTTTCGAGATCACTGTAAAATAAATATTAATGTCTTTCCTCTCCTTCAGGACACCGTGCAAGATAAACCCGACAGTGAACTCCGTTCTTTCAGCGCGGAAGCCGAGTAAAGAAGAAACTCCCCTGAAAAGACTGCAAGAGCACCAGCAGCAGCATAAGGAGGCAGAAGAAGGAAAACTGCAGGAGCGGAGCATGTACTGTAAAGAGCTGCTGCTCAGCGGCGCCACCGAATTCTGCTTCGAGGAACTGCGAGCTGAACACTTCTTCAAAAAGATGGCACAAAAGTCCCAGGAAGCCAGAGGAGGAGACGACTGTGAAGCTGCTGCCGATCCTGCGAAGTGACACTTGCGCCTTAAAAAATTTGGCAAAAATTTCTCTATCATGTTGTAGTTGCTCATGTATAGTTTGTGTTCCTGTTAATATTGTTTTGTATTGAAGAGGCTTTTTAAAATACTTTTAATTTCAAAGCATCTCACTTAAGATGTGTAGGGTTTGTCAAAATCCTGCACAAGAAAATGTAGACTAAATATTACGGTTAAAAGACAAACGGAAAGTCGTTTTGACGTTCAGGTGTCCTGCCTCTTGAAAACTACTACGTTTTTCTGCTTTTTTTCCCTCATGCTCTTCTTTATAAATATGGAAATGCTCCACAAAAGTTTTTCTCTGTTCTTTAGAGCAGTGACCTTGATATGTGCGGATAATTTTTTTTGTCCATTTCAGTATTTCTTAATGGTTTTATTAGTACTTTTTTCTATGACACTCAGTTTTAGATTAAAATCCCTTGTTTGAAACCTCATGCGTAAGTTTGTGTTGCTGAAATAGTAAAGACTCTTTGGCAGTTTAAAGCTAAATCCCTGATGCTTTCAGATGAACAAAATGGCCGGTCATCAAGACAGTTAAGAAACGTTAGATACATAATCCTTCTCATGTGTAATTGCATGTTTTACTATTATTGACTACCATCTCACTAGATTATGATAAAATGAGTAGTGAATACGTCGTTGCTAACCAACGATATATAATTTATTTTCTTTGAGTGACGTGAAGATACTCAACATCTTCCTGTGTGAACTACATGAATACAAGATGCCCAAAAAGCTGGCCATGTTTTGGCAACTTTCCCAGCGTGTCTGTGAAGTTTATTTATTTATTATTGCATACACAATTTACTAGAAAATTGAAAAGTTCAAGCCATTGACTTGGATCTTTTGATCTGATCTTGATTGGGGAAAAACAGTTGAAGTTCCAGCAATAGATCATGATCAAAATTGTTTCATGAAAGCAAATTGTTGTATAATTTGCATATGTTTTAAAATATGAAGTTTTACTAGAAATTTAATAATTTACAACAACTCATAGCTCATAAATGTGCTTGTAAATTACAACTTTTATGTGCTTTGAGATCCTAGGTTGTATGGCGACTGTTTTGTTTTTTTAATTATTTTAGATTATCGCTGTGGTGTGAATTACTTTATCCTATAATTAAGATTCATAAGATTACATTGTTTGAGCAAAACATTCACATTAAGATTTATTTTTTTATACATAATATCAGTTGTTGCGTGAAACATGTTCATTGGTTCACATTAGAGATGCATAACATTGTTTTTAGAACAAGCTGGGAGCTTTTAATTAAAATTAGGCTTGCAGGTAAAACACAATTCTGTTGGGCTTCTTGGCTAATTTCAGTTTATTTTGAAGAGATGTCATTCTAGCTCATATAAAGATATAATGATACATAATTCACACTAAGGGGAGAAACACAACCTCACACTTTCCATATTAGATAAACAAGCCTTGCTAAAATATTCTGACATTTTGTCATAACTACAAACTTCAGTGTATGTTATTGGAATAATCTGACAAATACAAAAATGTGCATAATTATGAAGGAAATAGATGAGTTATAGTACCCCCCCTTTAATCTGATTCTCAATACCTTCAGGATTCGCCTAAGTAGTTAATAGAATCGAAAGACAAAATAAGGTTGACACAAGGAATGAGAAGGTTAGGGTCATCCTTATACATTTCTCCTAAAAAATAGAGTGGATTTAAATGTGAATATTTAAAGCATTCCTAGGGCAGTTTTCAGGTTTCATTTTAATGATAATTATATTTAAGACTAGCATTATTATTCTGTTTATCCAAATTAGGTCACTGTTTCCTGGAGCTAATAAGGTAAGTATATTAAATACCTCTGCATGGTCAGGAGTATTTTTAGTGACAATGTCTTTCTTTATTCTCCTGCATCTGACCTGAATAATTTGAGTACACTCTATTAACATGTGTTAATATTCACACACATTCAGATGCTGCTGGAAAGTTATTTTTAATTTTTTAAAAATCCACCAAAATTTTTTTTACTTGGTTGCAAAAGTATTCATAGTTTTGCATATTTTATTGAGAGTTTACATAATGATGTGACAGAAAAATTATATGTTTAAACAAACAAATGTGTGTCATGCATCTATGTTCAGACTCTCCGTTTTCAATACATTTTTGCTTATTTCTTTTAATAAAGATTCTCAGGTTCATTGTAGCACATAAATAAGATTAGGTCTAAAGAATTTCATTGTAGCTCTGTACAATCTTTTAAAATCTGATTTTTTTTTTGTCTGTCACTTTGCTGTTGATGCACTTAAATTTCCCCAAAAAGGAATTTTCTATTTATTCACTCTATTCTTTTGCCTGTTTAGAAGGTGAACCTCCACCACAGCTTTTTACACATTCTCCTCCAACATATACATATTTGACACTGTTGAAGAAAAGCATCCCCAGCTAATAAGGCTGCTACTACCATGTTGCACCATGGATGTTCATGGTGATGTACAGTGTTAGTTTTCCACCTATAAGAGTTTTGAATGCAAGCCAAAAGTTCGGTTTTGATCAGTGCACCTTCTTCTATATGCTTGCTGTGTCCCTTAAGGTTTGTGGCAAAACAGCAAATAAGACCTAATGTAGCTTTGCTTTCAACAACGTCTTCCTCATGTCCAATTTGTGTTGGTTCCAGTAAAATACATTGATGTTTTGTGGTCTTGAACCAACTCAACACCGAACTGGTTCGAGAGTGTTAAATAATGTTGTAAGGTACGTCTCTGTGGCAACATAGTTGACACATTAGGGGTAAAAGAGACAGAGCGACGGAGACTCTCGTACCCCCCAGAGGCAAATCTGTCATTGTTATGCAGATTGCTGCACTGTAGGCTTTCTCAGCTGACTTTTCCATTCCCAAGGAGAACCATCCTTATTTTACTTCCTTTACAGGGCCCCTTAATATCAAAATGCCACGCACTACATGTATGACCCAAATCCGATTCAGTCTTGAAGGCAGTTTCTGCATGACTTGACCCTAATACATTCTCCTGCTTTGAGGCTTGTTCTTGCTCCTGTATAAATTATTCAGGAATTAATCGTGGAGAAAAAGCGAGCAAGAAAGGATGTTTTACTTCAGAGACGATTGTATGTATAGGACTTTGGCAGTCTGTTGTGTTTTTATCCACTTGGGAACATTGGAAATACAAGAAGCTGTAAGTTATTTTAATGATGGAAGGAGGTTTGGCCAATCACATGCATTCGAAACATTTGACTCCGATGCCATCTGCCATCCCCTGACCCTGCCATCCTAGGGATAATGCATTGAAATGAACAGCAGCTTACTGGGTGAAAGCATCACCCTCTTGTTCTCATGTCACTCATGTTACGTGTGAAGGGGACAGAGGGATGGAGATAGAAGGGTGGGGGAGGAGGACGAAAGGTATCCCAGGTGATGAGGTGTAGAAGAGCTCTCCTTTCCTCACTGTTACCGGAAACCAAAAATACACACACACACACACACACACACACACACACACAAACAGAGCTATCAGTTCTTTTGCAGACCAATGAGGGAGTGGGAGGAGGGAAAGAAGGAGGGAAGTGATAAAGAGAGAGGGAGGTGGGAGGGTGTGTGTAGAAAGCCAGCAAGCTTGAGAGGGAGAGGAAAAGAAGAAAAGGAGGAGGAGGGAGGATGGATGGAAGGAGCTTCATGATGGGGCCGTGATATTCTCTCCTTACGGACGCTGCCTTTTTCTCTACCATGGCTTTGTCCCAGCTTTGTGCAGCGTCCCCGGGAGGAACCGCCGGCGCACGGCGCAGCACTCAGCCAGGGAGCCGGAGATGAATCAGCCCCAACAAAGAGCCTTTGAGATGGCAACGTGTGCTTCTGCCTGGAGGGAGGAACGCATCAGGCTTTCCCAGGCAAGCGGCAGCCTGCAGCGCGCTCTGGCTTGAGAGCCAGTCCTTCCTCGTCGCTGTGTGTGTGAGTGAGGGAGAAAGAAGGATGGATCTGCTGTGTGTGTGCATATGAGTGTGGATGTAAGGGAGCAAGTGCATAATCGTGCTTCCAATCCTTCCTGGAGGAGTGAGGCTCTCTTCTTTGCTGGACAGCAAGGTAAGAAGAAATGAGTGATTTCCCTTTTTGTTCTCTGACAATTTATCCCCTCCAGAGAGCTGGTTACCCTGTCTCCCCACAACAAGGGGGTAAAGGTGGTAAGCGAGAGGAGGGGGAGGGAGAAAATGGGAAATGAGGGTTAACGTCATTGAGAAGGAGCAAGCTTGTGCATGGATGGCATCGCTGAAGCATCAGCCGTGGTGGAGGGAGACTGAGACGGAGGTGGAGAGGCTGTGAGCAGAATGTATCGCAGCCAGGTGCAGATGGGCATGGAGGGGAAAAAAAGGAGGACGACTGAGGAGGTTGTTTGATGCATCCAGTGATGGATCTAAAAGAGGAGCCTTCACCTTCTGCTCACCCCTCCTCCTCAAAACCCCAACATCCTCTTTCTCCTTCTCCCTCTGCTCTCAGCCTCTAACTCAAGGAATTAGGATGTAGCACAGTGGGATGGATTTCTGAGCGTACCTGAACTTTACGGCTAAAGCTTCTCTAGAAAAATCGGTGACTTTCTGAAACCTGGAGCAGAAAAGGAAGCGGACGTGTTACATGTGTTCAGAACATTTAGCAAACCTGTTGTACAAGAGCTTGCATAAACGTGGGAGGCAATGTTTGAGCTGTGCTTTGTTCGAATGCAGACTGGAGAAACAAGAGCAGTTTTCAGTGCTGCAGAAAGTAGCAGAGTCTCTCTATCAGTGTCTTTATTAGATGCTAAGTGTTGAGCAGAAATCAATCTAAGGCTAAGATGTTTTAAGGAAGAGTATGGATTTTTAGTTTCAGTCCAGAGCTCCGAGACCCACACAGGCCACTCACTCTTCCTGACAGTCACAGCCTCAAGTTACTCTTGGACCTTCAAAGAAGTTCACACCGATGCTGGAACATTTCATATTTTGTCTCATCACAATCACAAACTTCAGTGAAATGGAAACTAGTCATTAAAAAAAAAAACTTTTTACAAATGCAAATCTGAAAAGTGTGGTTTGCAATTTTATTCACCATCCCTGAGTCAATACTTATTATTGTCAAAAAATTTACTGCAAGCTTTCCACCGAATACGGCATTTTTTATATGTAGGCATCAAGCAAAATTGATGAGTAAACAGGAAATCTTCAACTATAGAACAGTTAAAAGAGTTTCCTTTTAACTCTTCCATAAAGATTAGATTTGTTGCATGCACAACTAAAATCCATCCTGCCATCAGACGACGGAATCTCTGCAGCTCCTCCAGAGCTACCATGGGCTTCTTGGCTGCTTCTCTGATTAATGCTCCCCCTACCCAATTTAAGAAGTTGGCCATGTTATGTTTTTTTTTCACTTTCACATGATCATGGTTCAGTAAGATGTCCCAAGCTTGAGATATTGTTTTGTATTCTTACTGTGCTTTAAGCCTCTATAGGCCCTATTTTCCACAGATCTGCCTGTTGTGTTTCGGTCTTCATGATGCTCTTTGTTCCCTACTGTTCTCTTAGGAATCCCAGAGGTCTTCAAAGAACAGATGAATTTATACTGAAATTAAATTACAAAGAGCTGGACTATAGGTTTGAGTTAAGTGTATTTTACTTCAATTGGATTTAGGGTAATCAGGATAAAACATGTAAAAAAAAAAAAATAAATAAAATGCAGGAAAGAATATAATGTTTTTATTCCACTTCATTCTTAGACTTCACTTTGTTTTGGTTTAGCCCATAAAATCCCATCACAATGATGGTTGTGGTCGTAATGCGACGTAATAGTTCAAGGCACATAGCTCCTATTCAAGGCAATATATGTGCTGTAAAGGTTTATAACCCTGCCTGTCATCTTTCTATGCACAAACCCAGAAACATAAGGCAGGATTTTCTTTGTGACATAGAGATCAAATTGAGCGACTGGGTTTTGCCATTTCTGGTGATGATGAAACTTGAAGTAAAAGCTGTGCAGTTGTGTCTCAGGTGTCTCATTGATATGCAAGAAGGAGAAGGGGAGAGGGTAGAGGAGGAGACAAAGAAGGCCTGTTGCATGCCTGCACACAACTTTGCATCTGCCTCTGAGGGTGGTGTGAACTCTCCAGCATCCTCTGATTTTCTTGGCAGGGTTGCGTCACACTTCTCCTTTTGCTTTATTTTCCATGTGGCCCACAGTAAAAAAGACAGGCAAAGCAAACTGCTGCGCTTGAAGCGGGACACTGACATGACCGGAAGGGATAGGAAGAGGACTTGCAGCGCTTAAGATGTTTTTCAAAAATGTTTCTGTCAGTTTCTTGACAAGGAGCACAAGCAGCCTAACATCACCACCGGTCATGATACAACTGGGATTAAAAAAAAGAAAAAAAAAGAATGCCGTTAGCCCAAATTAGTCCTGCATGATTTAACTTTCCTCTTTGGGTTAAATTAGCACCCATGATGTTCAGCAGAGGAGGGCAGCAGCCTTGATGCAGATTGATGCCATAAAGCTTAAAAAGTGCTCCCAGCTTCATCCCTTGGAGAGATTTGCTGAAGCCTTAGCTGAAAAAAATAATAATAATAAAAAAAAAAATAATAATACTAAAACATAAATCAAAGCTTTTAACATCTCCTGCACGTACAGTAAAGCTTGCACCAAGTCCCAGTGCATCAATAAATTAGACCCCGGAGAGAAGAGAGGAGCTCGTGCTATTGGTCCGGAGTGATCATACATCTCTATCAACACAGCGTCAACCGTTCAAAACACGACTAAGAGCCAAGAGCATCTTCAGTCAAAGAGTGTGGCTCTGTGCTGTGGTGTATATGTTATTACTTTACATGGAGAACTGATTTAGCAGTGTATTTTGTTTTGTAATTTGTCAGCATCCAAAGAAGATCTTACAAACACCCTGTGACACTAAAAGTGTTGCTGAGACGGGAGCTGCTGCTTTCACAGCCCATTTATGTCCACAGTGTTCGCCGCAGAGAGGAGCAAACATGTTTTCTTGTCCATATCCTCATCTTGGGGAATCAGTCCCATTATGTCAGATGACAGAATGATGTATGCACTCTGTGTGGATGCCTCTGTATTGTCCTGAAATCTCCCCTTTTTCCCCCCCTGTGGCCTGTTTACTGCAGAGGAGCTGATAAAAATGGTTATATCCTCGAAAGGAGGGTATACACTGATACAAAAGGAACATTTCAAACAACTGGCTTTTTTCATTATGCCATTCCTTTTACTCTTGTCAATAGGAACAGAAAAACTGTGTGAGTTGGACAGAAATGTTGGAGTTTACAAAATTTTTCCAATCCTCAGGCTGTCATTTGTTAATTCGAAAAAATGACAGTTATACAAGTCCAATTTGGGTGATGTAAATTTTTTGTGACAGTTTTTTTTTATTTTTTATTTTTTAACTTTTTTCACGGGAGAAAAATAGACAAAAATGGGAAATATTTTGGGAGAAAAGCACACCTAAATCACTCCCACTCCAACTTCACACCTTAGTATAAAGGCTTGTCATTCCACAGCTTCTACATGTGGAATCCTCGCGCCCTCCTCCTCCCCTCTCACCTCCAAGCATTACTGTGTTTTTTCAACCATAACAAAGGGGGTTCCGACTCGTCCTACTTACTTGGAAAGCCAAACTGAACTCCAGCCAAATATCGCCAGAATTTCCCTCTTTTCCGTTTCATTTGACCTTTCCTATTTCTGCATGGTTTGTATGAACAAACACAATAAAACTCACACTTTGTTAGCTAATTATAAGAGGACACAAATATTGGAGGGAGATGAAATCCAGTCATTTAGTCATTTGATAAAATTGGACGAGTCAAAGAAGCAGCTAGTGGGGCTTGTCCTAAAGTTGTTTTCAACACCAAAAGTAAATCTATATCTGTGGAAAACACGACTTTGCTTCCATTCAAGAGCCACACTTAAACTGAGCACTGTGTTCAGATGTAAAGGTAATCATGAAAAGACAGGTTTTAGGGGTTCTTTGATGTGTTTTTTTGCAATATCTGCACAAAAATTGCACAGGAGGATTTGCTTTTGTTTGTTTTTTCTTTGTCATTTGGTTGTGTACTGCTTGCCTTTTCTCATTTAAATTCCTTAAACTGCTCTATTCCATAAATTGCTCTGTTTAAGAAAATGAGAATTACTCAAGAAGAGTTGAGCCTCTGGTTGGCACAAAGGGACAGAAGAATATCATGGACATCTTGTGGAGACATTAAATATTAAGCCATATTTGTTCTTAGGAAAAATCAACATGCATTTATATGTAAATATATTCACTCAAAACCTGGTCAAGGCTCCTTTGAGATACATTTCTGAATTAATGTGCTGTGCCATGGAGATGGTCAGTCTGTGGGTATCTTGAGGTGTTGGAGAAACCCAGGTGACTTTAATAACAGGTTTCCTCTCTTCTACTGCTCATCTGGACTTCCGGTCAGGTCAGGTTTTCAGTCATTCAGCCAAAGGGATAAGATGGTTTTTAAATCAGGTGTGAGTAGTATTTGCAGTATAGACAGTTCTCAAGTCTTGCTAGTGCCTTTTTCTGCCATTCTTTTTCCTCCCACTCAACTTTCCATTCACTAAATGTTCAGATGCAGAGCTTCGTGAACAGCCAGCATCTTTAGCAGAGAGCTTCCGTGATGCATCCTCCTTCTGGAGGGTGTCAGTGGGTGTTTGCTGGACAACAAACATCAAAGTTCAGCGCCTAACCGAAATGCCTAGACCTGCTTTCCCCTGAGCCACGCAAGTTAGAGAATGCATGCCATTCTCCAGCATTTCACATATTCCTCGCACTTTGTCATGCACGACATGCAGCATCAGCCCACTAACATGAAATATAAATGGCGGCATCATGTTATTTTATGTCGCTGAATGGAGTGTATTTCATCACGAGCAGTCTGCCGTCCTTCAACAGTCATCCCATGTCTCTCTAGAGGAGACTTCAAAGAGAAATGAGACGTAAATCATAAAACAGTCCCATTGCCTTGTCCGGTCACGTCCTGCATTCTGTACCTTTTTATATCCTCACATGAATCTGTGTGCATTAGAAAGCTCAAGAAAGAGATGACCATTGAAGACCTCCCTGCATTCCCCCCACCCCCAATCCTCTCCTTTAGAGGCAGACTTATTACACTCAAAGGGTAAAACGGTCATTGTAATGAAGCTGATAGAAGAGTCCTCCACACTGCATCACACAGTCCAAAACCAGCAGTTCAGGACTTTTCCTGCGAAATACTGTAGCTGCAACCTTCTGTGAGTCACTATAGCAGCTGGATTATTCTTATAGATGCATTTAGAGAAACAAAAAAGAGGATTACCTCATCTCCCACCGTCGCCCACCCTCACCTCACTATTTGACATGAATCCTGCACAAAATAAACACGTGTCTGATGCTGGAGAGGAGGGAGGGGGGGCGGAGGGGCGATCAGTACTAAAATTAGATCACTGAAAAACCAAACCAAAAATACCAAGCCCGCAAGCACAGTCACCTGCACAATCACTGCATTTCTCTACACGCATGCCAGCATGAGGGAAATAAAAGCAGAAATCAGGGCAAATAGGGAGTGGGGAAAAAAAAAAATCATTCAACTGAGCTGGGAGCACTAACGTCGAGCAAATCCAATATCTCTCTTATCTCTCAATCCCCTCCCACTCAACCACAACTCCCGCTCGGGGTGATTTGAACATGAGAGGAAAGCAAGTGTGCCCCCTGCTCTTTTGTCGTGATGTAAGCAGGAAGCATATGGATTGCATGGCTGAATTTCTGCATGGCATGAAAGGCCAAACTGCTGTTCTGGATGAAGAAGCTCCATCCAGTCCCGGGTAAGGTTGTGACTGCGTCCTCCTCTGAGCTCTGAGATTGGGATGGGATTAAGTAATGACACTCTGGAGAGGAGAATTGTCTGGCTGCATGTTTTTCTCCATAATTTCAATAGGTTATGGGGTTTTTTTTAAAACACATTTTGTTTAATTAAGTTTTGCTCTTTTCAAGTAGAGTTGGAATCAATTGTTTGAATAAAAAGGCAACCCTTGTCACTCTGTATTTCCTCTCATATGTCAGTTTTTTTTCCACACTACCTTCAGTCCATTTCATACAATTCCTTACATTTGACTTTAAAACTGTATGAAATAGGTCATATCTTTAACCATTATTCAGCATACTCCTCACAATAATTGCTTGAATTTTGGCCCATTCCTCCTTCACAGAACTGCCGTACCCGAGTCAGATTTGTAGACAACCTCACAATAGAGCACACTTTTCCAGGTCTGCCAAAAAATTATCTGTGGAACTGAAATTATGAATTTGTAATGGTGACTTCAAAACTTTTGCTTTGTTTCATTAAAGCCTCTTTGATCCTAATTTGTCGCTATGCTTTGGCGCTTTGATCATTTGAAACATCCATTTGGGTCAAACTTAAACTTCCTGTGATTTATTGAGATCTTGTCTCTTTTGTTTCCTCATTCTGTTATTTCCTTGTGATGGCAGCTATTTCTCATGGCTCAAAACACCCCACAACTTCACAGTTGCGATGGTATTTTCAGGGCAAGGATGCAAGATGGTAATTTCCTCATCCCACAAGATATTTCTCTATTTCTCATTTTTTGTTTCAAAGTTTTGAATCCGAAAACAATCCGAAAACATAGCAACATTTTTGGAATGACCTCATCCTCTCTGGCTCTTCACATCCCTGACAGCAGCCAGCTGACTATTGCCTCTACACTTTGATTGCTCCAAGACAAGCCACTGAGGCATAGGGTCAAGTCCCAGCAGTTTTAGAGGAGATGTGACCAGAAAACCAGATCGTGCTCCGTGTACATTTGCCCCTGCGCATACACATTACCTTGGAAATCAATAGGAAACTGTTATCAAGACCATCATGGGCTCAGCAGAGTCTGAGAGGTCATAATAAGGCTAGCTGCATGTGATTAAACCTTGTAAATCAATAAGTGCATCAACTTTTGGAGTGATTTTGCCCTGTTGGCAATAAATGTGTGTATGTGTGAGTCCGTTCCCTAGGTTGTTAGGTTTCTACTCACTTTTCAGAGATTAGACACTTTGATTGTGCCCGATTCGCTTCCAGTTTGAACTGATGATTACTTGGTGAGGGACCATAAAGCCCCCATCCCCCATTTGCTTCTGTGTCATCATTTTTGCTGGCAAGGAAAGACTTTGCGCTGCATTTCACTCTCAAGTAAATCACGATTGATCGGCTTTTAGGGCAATTCATGAATGTAAAACTGTAAATATCAGTTAGGTCACTGCCAAAATCTGAACAGCTATCTGCAGTGCTTATATCCACTCGTCATTGGTAATGTGCAGCTGTCTACTTGGAGACTCCAAACAGCAAAGTTTTATGGTCAAAGAGGTAAACAGTGAACTGTTTGCTCGCAATCATTAAATTATGTTTGTCATGTTCATCACATATATACAGATGATTAATCTACATAAATTTTAAGAAGATGGCTTGATGCTTCTTTGCAGATGAGATAAAGTAATTTTCAGTTTTGCAGCTTGTTACTGTGAAAAGGGCCACAACTGTTTGTGGCTGTAGGATACTTTCAGGTCTGTCTGTAATTTCAGTCCCAAATGTTCTCTCCCTCCACCATAATGTCCCTGTCAGATAGGATTAGGGTCTTTCCCAGCGCCACGGTATGTAAGCAAGGAGAGAGTGATACATTTATGCAACACTTAGCATATTAGTCGAGTGATTGAATTATCCTTGGAGAGGGACACGTACTTCCAAGAACCCCCTTCCTGCACTGAGCTCATGTGACCGGTGGGCCTGACCTCATTGCGACGTGGCAGGCCGAGTGGCGCGGGTTAGTCACCGGCGCATCTCCTAACAGGCAGCGTTGATATCGTTTAGAGCCATGCCGGTCTCAGGGATGGAGGCGGAGGGAGGAAAGGCTGGCGAGAGTGATTGCCTGCTGGGTCACAGAGGGTTGCAAAACTCATTTTCTCAGCTCCCACCACTTCACAGTGCATGGTGGGAGATTATCAGATAAACTCAGGGCACCTTGAAGGCCTCTGTTTTTGCCACATTATTGCTGGTTAAATTCTACATGGACATAGAATAAGTTCTTGTCTCCAGGTCATGTTGACACAAGGTTATTGTGCTGGACTGATTCTGTTACGCAGGAGGGATAGTTATTGTTCTTGTTGACTTCTAAATATTTCATAGTTTGATGCAACGGTGATTGCAGACAGAAGTGATTTAAAGTTAGATACTTCTGATGGCCTTTTGATGTTGACTTCAGTAAAGTCTGATGCATTTCCCAGGAACATCAGGAGTCACAAAAGTGAACTAAAACATCATAAACTTGAATCAAAGGCCGTATTTTCCTCACTATAAGGCGCACCGGATTATAATGCGCACCTTCAATGAATGGCCTATTTTAAAACTTTTTTCATATATAAGGCGCATAGAATAGACACTACAGTAGAGGCTGGAGTTACGCTATGCATTCACTAGATGGAGCTGCACTAAAGTGAATATCAACAAAACAGTCCGACTCCGGTCGGCCAGGAGAGCCTTCCGCGACTGGGCCGGGGCGTGGCCGGACGATGGTCACCCTTCTCCGTTCGCGCACAGCATGTTGGTGGAGAACGTGGTGCTAAATGACCTGCAGACGACCTGACTCTAGACGGTCGGTAGGTAGATTGGTCAAACTTTATTAACAAACCAGCGTTCTGACAACTATCCCAGCATGCACCGCGCGCTTCTTCTTCTACGGGCGAAAATGAAGTCGGCGGCTGTTTACCGTAGTTTCTAGACCTGTTATGGTTCAATATTGGTTCATTTATAAGGCGCACCGGATTATAAACTGGTAAATTGAAGGTTTTTAGGTGCGTCTTATAGTGCGGGAAATACGGTGCTAGTACAATACATTACATTACTTCTAGTCTACTGACTGGAAGTAAGCTATACTAGTGGAAACATGCGAAAAACTGGTCAGCATGGCTTTGACAGCTGTAATGTACACAGAGTCTTCCATGGATTATTTTGCAGGGTGTATATCATTTTTAATACTCCATCTTTAATAAGATTTGACGGTACTTCTGAGATCTTCTGTGAGGTGCAAGCAATTTTAAAGAAGGGCTTCGGACCTCTGAGCAACAGTTCTTTTCTTTTTTCCATTGTCCAGGTAAGATCATTGTCTCTGGTTCAGGAGGGGCTTAAGGAATGCAACAGTCGTATCCCATGACATGAATACATCTGTTTGTGTTGGCTGTTGAAGCACTGATGTCAGCTGCAATGCACATCTTATGGGTCTCCCTCAAACTCTCGGAATTTGAGTTCTGCTTCAAAAACCTCTCGAAGCTGCAGTTGTCCATGTTGTCAGTGAACACTTTTTCTCACCATCAGTATGACTGGAGACAGCACTGAGCTGCCGGACTCTTTTGCAATAACCTTTTGTTGCTAATTCTTATTTATTGAGATGCAGCTGTCAGTGACGAGCAAATACTGTTATTCATCTGTGTGGTTTGTTTTTTCTTCCCAACACTGAAGCTCATAACTTTATTGTCTGGACAGTATTTACTAGCCCCTTTAAGTTTATAGCTAAAATATTCAGAGAAAGCATAAACTGAAATCAAGAGAAAATGTTTCATAAGTATTGCTAAATCTGTTAAAGAAGGGATTTTTCCAGCCAATAGTCTGCAGAGGACATCTGCCTGCATCGCTGGCTGGGACGTCCTCTACAGTATGATCTGCATAAGACAGCATTAATATTTACATAGGACTAAAGCATGAGTAATTATCTCCCTGTACAGCTGCAAAGCTTTGGAAATGTGTTGTAATGTAATTGAATTAGTTCCCTCCATTTAAAAAGAAAATAAAGCTGAACACACAGCAAACCTGAGTTAGCTGCTCAGCATGCTCATCCACAGATTAACTGGCTACCTCACCGCAATCAAGGGCAACACGAGCTACTAATTAGGATAGGATATGAAAGGCTTAAAGAGGAGTTTAAAGATATCCTTATATAGTATGATTGTATTTGTATAAGCACATGTGTGTGTGACTGAGTGTGAGCTTGTGTGTTGCCTCCTTAATGCACCGAAAGCCTGTGGGCACCGGCCAGCCCGGCCGCGTGTTCGTCTGCAAAAGGGCAGGGAGAACGAATAAGCCCTAATTGACCAGATATCCTTCATTAAACATGTGCTCACAAATCCATCCACTCTCCCTGGAGCTGTTTTCACTCTACAAAGCTTGTGACAGCCTTTAAGGCAATGGGAATGTAGGACATTCACATGTCTCACATGCAAGACGTCCACAGGACAGAGGAGCAGAGGAGCCATTTGAATTAACTCCATGTGGTGGAGATTTTATTTGAATACACCTGAGCAGAAAACTGAGAATAAAGGGGAGTGGAAACATGTTTTGAGCCATACAGGTTGGAGATATTTGCTTATATTCAAAGGACAAGATTACAGTTATTTGATGGTGTGCTACCTGCACACAGCTGAGTAGTTTCTTCACTACTTATTGCTTCTTTCTCTTCAGGGACATACTGAAGCAGGCAGGCTGCCTCTCTCTTGGACCTGAGGATGTTCCGCAAGAAGAAAAAGAAGAGGCCTGAGATATCAGCGCCAAAAAACTTCGAGCACCGTGTTCACACCTCTTTCGATGCCAAGCGGGGCTGCTTCGTGGGCCTGCCGACGCAATGGCAAAGCCTGATAGAAAACCTGCGGAGGCCCAGACCTATGGTGGACCCCTCTCGGATCACAGAGGTGGAGCTGAGGCCAAAAAAGGTATGCCACACCTTCACTTTCAGCAAAGTTTATTTTAATCGACTTTTCACTGTTTTATCCGCACAAATGTTGTTCATTATGGAGTTCTGTTGCTAGCTGCATCACTGCGGGAGAGTATTTTCTGCGCTGCAGAGGTATTCTGCTGTCTCAGACAATCCCATAATACTCTGATGACAACGTGGAATGACTGCTCCCCTTCCCTTCCTTCTCTATCACAAGGCTGCGCTAATGACCCTGCTGCGTACGCTGGCTCCACAATGTTGAGATCCTCATGGGGGAACACAAGATTTATTACCGCATGCAGGCAATTAATAACAGTATAAGGTGCTTTCCCACAAACGTCATCAAATAAAGAAGGGATAAAAAAGTGCAGGTACTGCAAATGGAAATGTCTGTGAGTGATCCAGTCTGCAAATCTCAGGATTTCTGTGCTTCACAAAGTGTTTGGGTTGATAGTTTTCTGGGCCTCCTAAAAAATAAAAAGCACTGCGATGTGGCGGCGATTAGTGCTGTGCAACATGAGAACCACTGTGTCAGCGTTTGGGTCGGACTTGTAGTTTTGTTTTTTGTTTTTTTTTACCTTCCTCACCGATATCAACGCGAGACCCCGTCTAATGAGGAATCCTGTAAACAACACAAACCACAAATTAAAGTAGCTTTGTCTGAGTTCACCACAAAGCAGTACCTAAGGTGAAGGTAAAGAATCCTAGTCTCTTAAATAAGTTTGCACAATGTTTCATAAACTATTCTCTATTGTTCTCTAACACACCGCTGCCAGAACAGCTGAATTTATACTGATATTCAAATACGCACAGTTGGAATTTGTCCACTAATTAGGTAACTCATGAAGTCAGCTGGTTGCAGTTGAACAGCAGAACAGAGGTGGATACTGAACCCCCATGTTTTAATAGTAAATATATATGAAAAATTATAATAGCTCACCAAGGCAATTATCCTATGATAGAGACTCTACAAAAGGTGAGATGAGGACTAACCTCTACTCTACCCCATCTGTGTGAATATAATAGCTTTGAGCCAGAGAAACAGGAGAAGCTGTTGACTGACTGTAGACTGAACATGACTCTGCTATGAAACTGACTATCAAGCCACCATGCACACTGTATGCATGTTTCTGGCAAACCAGCTGATGTTTGCCTGATGATTTTATGTTGAAGCAAGTTTGGGCCCTTTGCAAGCCTACCAACTACCAACCTCTTTACGAAGAATTAGAGCAGTAACCTCTCATTTATCAAAACACAGTGCAATGCACAATGACACTAGTTTGACTTTATTGAATGTATTGAACGTAGTGCATAACTGCTGTGCATAACTGAGGAGTGAGGATGAAAATTATGTATGTTTCCCATATTTTCTTTACAACGCTAATACCCCTGAATAAAATTCAGTGCTATCAGTTTCTTTTAGAAATATCCTAATCAGTAAACATTTCTCAATGTATTTAAATCACAGGATAAATCCAGCTCTTGTGGAAAAGTTTAAAGGTAAGGGAGGTTAAAACAATATCAAAAGATGGGAACACCTCTCTGGTAAATCCATGATTTGAAAATGAAAAGTGCATGGCTCAGGGTGCTGATTTTAAGTGTGCAACCTGATTTTTACTCATACAAAATATTGAAAACTGTGAATAATTTTTCTTGCACTTCATAATTATGCACTACTTTGTACTGGTCTCTTCCCAAAATCCATTTCTGTTTATATGTATTAATAGGACAATATGCGAAAACGTAAAATAGGTGTGAATGCATTTTCTAAATACAGGAGGAGCTGCTGTAAAATCTGTTTCTCTGCTTGCTATATTTGTCAGCAGACTGTCAAGAATAAACCACCAGGGAAAGAAACTAAAGTCACTGTCTTTGAAAAATGACAGAGATGTCCTTTACACATTCCCACGTCTAAATTTAACTTGCCTCAGAGCAATTATTATGCCACTTTTATCATCGCTTTTGCTCTGAAATCTCTCGGTAATGTAATCATGTCGTGCAGATTGTGATGAAGATAACTACCTTTTCTCTTCCAGACCATTGTGCGCGGGAGCATGGTCGGTCACGGAGAATACATCTCTGCCATGATCAACGACATGAGCCGCCTGTCCGTGACCAGCTCCAACTCTTTGCGGAAGAGCAGCCCCTCGGCCAGGAAGAGGGCCCAGTCCCTGGGAAGGCTGGGAGAGGTAAACGAAGGGGATGGTTACCAGTACGAGGGCCTGACCCAGGACGACGAGGACGACATGGATGAGGCTCAGGATCACTGGAGGGACAAGGGCAGGAACATTCACAGTGAAACCAACACCCCCTACCTGGGGATGAAGAAGAGCATCACTCTGCAGCCCAATGGAATCTTGCCAAAAGCCAAGTCGACCTATGAGGTCGGTGTCGGCACAGTGGAGGGGCCCTCACAGCCTCCTCCACCTCAGAACATCCCAGCACCAAGTCATGGACCGTATCTGAGCGGAGAGCTGGGAAGTCCTCAGGAAAGACTGATATGGAAAAGAGATTTCCAGCTTCCCAGAGGAATGCCACCAAATCAGAGACCTGTAGCATGTTTTTACAGCCCTGCTGTGGCTCTCCAGCAGCTCCACGACGATCAAGGGAACATCGGACTGGAGCTCCGACCCAATCTACCCATGTACATGCACGCACAGAACAGCCCAGGGAGGCCATTCTCCTCCTATGACCTAAAAGTAAGCACATCTTTGCAAAGACTATAAATTATTCATGGATCACATAATTTATGCATATTTTTGATGCTGAGTATATATCAGAATATTATGCATGTGGCCCGAATGTATTAAGATGTTTTTCTTGAGTTAAAAAGAGCCATTTTAATGGTTAATTTGTAGAACTTTAACCAGCTAGCTTATTCAGCCCGTATATCAAATAACGGGCTGAATAAGCCCGTTATTTGATATACGGACTATAAACAATATTTTTTTTATAGATATTTTCATTGGCTGCTTTTAAAAAAAACAGCAAAAGAAAAAATTCAAATATCCTGTGTTTTTCTTTTTTTCTAAATGACTCATGAAGTCAAGTATGCATAATTTCTCAACTAAAAAGATAAGCACTCAGGAATCATCACAAATTTTGAAACTCTACCGCTTTTTTCATGTATTTGCATTTGCATACAGAAGATGAAGAGGTTGAGATCTCAGAAATGCCCATGTCAAAAACACCTGTGACTTAGCCCCTTTTACTAAATATGATTATGACTTTGGGTATTTTATTGAGTCCAGTGTTAAGAAATTAAATGTGGACTTAAGTGCTTGTGAGGTTGTAAATACTGCCGTGTTCTCCTTGAGACTCTTAAAGCCATATCGTAGCATCTTAACATGATTAATATCGGTGAAGTGGATGCACAGTGAAAATGGCGGGCCTGATTTACATCCAGGTTTAAAGTGGACAGTGATTCCCCGGCAGGCGGCCAACACCCTTTCAGCTGCCTCTCTTCTCTTGTCATGCAGGCCGAGTCGTCGGTGAGATACCACTCCAGTTTCCTGCCGACCGGCACCAGCAGTCCTCTTGTAGGAGGCATTAGACCTCAGCGTATGGTGCGCTCCTCGGCAAGCTACACACTAGGCTTGTCTCCCAATATGGGGCTGCGGCCTGGTGTACCAGACCCCTTCCTCAGGCACTCAGGATGCCCGAACCCCTCTTACCCCCGGCAGGACAGCCCATCTCAACCTCGACCTTCACCCACGGGCTCATTAGCCACCAGTCCTCCAGGAACCTGCTCCCCTGCTTTCAGACCGCCTCAGCATCCTGCACCTCGACCGCCCCCTGACCCTCCCAAGGTGACGCATGAACAGTTCAAAGCAGCCCTGCAGATGGTGGTGGATAAGGGCGACCCACGGACTTATCTGGAGAACTTTGTGAAGATCGGGGAGGGCTCCACAGGGGTGGTGTGTATTGCTACAGAAAAGCACACTGGAAGACAAGTTGCTGTGAAGATGATGGACCTGCGGCGGCAGCAGAGGAGGGAGCTGCTCTTTAATGAGGTACAGAGATCAAGATAGATCTCACAAGGGGGATCTACATGTACAGGCATTGATACCTTAAACCTTTTCACATTTTGTCATGTTACAAACCAAATTTCAACAATTTCAACAAGTGTTTCTTACATGACAGACCCAAAGTGGTGCATAATTGTAAAGAGAAAGGGGAAGGATGTAATTTCAAAGTATTTTACCAATAAAAGTCTATTATTAAAATAGACCTAGTCTGAAACCAATATGTAAAGTCCAACGTAAGCAATTACCTTAAGAATTAGTATATAGAGCCTATATACTACTTGTACACAGAGCACACCATAAGTGTCAGGGATAAAGTTGTGAAGATATAGGAGGGATTATAGATAATATGCCAAACTTCAAACAGAGCACTGTCCTTAATCTGAAAATGGAAGTATGGCATAAGTGCAAGCCTAGGAGACGAGGCTTGTTTACCTAATCTGAGAGACTAAGCAAGGAAAACATTAACCACAAAAGCAGCCAGCAGGGCCATAGTAACACTGGGGGGTCAACTGAGACCTTGATTGAACTTTTATGCCGACAGACATGCAGGGTGTAATATGTGGAGGAAAACTAAGGCTGCACCATCAGCAGGAACTGGGAAGCTTGTCAAAGTTAACAAACTAATGACAGAGCTAAAGACAGGACAATTCCACAAGAAAATCTACTAGGAGTTTCAAAAGTCTTGAGCTACGACAAGGAACAAGCATGCAGCCAATGGTGTTAATCAAAGCATATATTGATGTTCACTGATCATCTCCATCCAATCTGACTGAGCTCTATTTAGACCAAAGGGTGAAAAGTTAGTAGAAACATACTCAAAAAGACATGACAGTGAAAGGTAGTTCTGGAAAAACGGGAGCTAGACAACATAAAAAAAATTATGATAAAATTTTCTGAGGTTTGTATTGCAACATGACAAACTGGGACAAATTTCAAAGTACTAAGACGCATGGCACTGTATTTTATACTCACAGGAAATCACAATGAGACTCTCCTCATGAATTTCTCTAAAGCACTGTCATTTTTGTAATGCTTAAAAATTATTTTTGATCAATGGTTCTTTTGACTTACCACTGCCCAAAGTTTTTCTCTGAAATACTACCTGTTACTTCACTTATGTTTGGTTAAGTCTGTAGATTTACTCAAATAAGGGAAGTCAGCAAGTGGAGGACAAGAAACAATCATAATATTATATAAAACATTTGTCATTTGAGAGATAGGGAAATCAGATCGGGCAAAGAGCCTGCAGCATTTTTGATGTTGACCACTTTCATTGAACTATTTCATTCATGTACCCCAAACCATTTACTGGACTAACTCAGAATTGCTGGGCACCAAGGTCTTTATGCCACAAAAATAAAAGCGAACATAATGGTTTATAGCTTTATGACATATATTTTCGCTGCAGGTGGTGATCATGAGGGACTATCAGCACAAGAACGTGGTGGAGATGTTCAAGTCTGCCCTCGTGGAGGAGGAGCTGTGGGTCATCATGGAGTACCTGCAAGGAGGAGCCCTGACCAACATCGTGTCTGAAACCAGGTACAAAAAAAAAATAAAATAAAATAAAGCAGCAAAACTTTGGGTTCCGCTTTACAACTCATAGTCAGTGACATGAACAGCCACAAGGGGGCGGTGTAGTATTAACTGGAGAGTAATCGGTGTTCATCCAAACAGCATGTCTATTGCCTTTCAGTGTGCTCTCCGCTCCCTCTGGAGAAAAAAAAAAGATAGTAAAGCATTTTTAATTTTTAAATACCATCTTCAGTCTGTTCTAGGTAGACATTTGAGACATCTGTTACTCCTTTTATATTATAACACCCACACACCAGGAAATTAAATTGTGAAAGTTAATGTGTTTTGAGCAGTAGTCTTTCTTTTTTTCATTTCAGGTGATGAACCCTGGATTAGTTCAGTTTAATAAGGACATGCGTTTTTTTTCTTCCCTCAGGTCACATGACATAAAATCTGACACCAGGTCGAGTAGGTGTATTGGCAGAGCAATTAAAAAGAAGAGTGTGTTTTTTCTTCAATTGCTACACATTAGAAGAATGAAGTATAATACTTTGTTGTCGTTGGATAAGAAGCTGGTATCTTCTGGGTTCCTGACTTTCTCATATATTGCTATATGAAGAGGCTTTGCAAACGTATTCACACTCTTAACAATTTCACTCCAATCACAAACCCAAACAGGGATGTATTTTATATTTTATTGGGAGATTGTGGTGTATGATTGTGTTGTGAAAACAGAATTTTACAAAAAAGAATCAGAAAAGTGTGATGTGGATTTGTAATTAAAGCTTTAGCTCTCTTAGAGTATGTCTATGTACAATACCTCGGGTTCAATTAGATTTGATGGAGAGTATATTTCAGTGTCAGTTTTTTGTCTTGCCACAGATTTTGATTTGATTTTAGGCCTTGACTTAAGCTTTTGATATATCCTCTTCTGTATACTTGAAGCCTTGTTCTACTTGAAGTTGAACTAGCTTCCCATCGACTTTCACTATCCTCCCTGTCCATTCAGAAGACAAGAGCCTCTCAGGATAATGCTGCCACCACCAAGTTTCTCTGGTGTATCAAGGGTGATGTCCACTAGTGTTTCACCTCCTATAGCTGGTCCTTTATGGCTGATAATCGTTCACTTTTCTCTTCATGTCAGTTCATGCTCAAGAAACTCTTCTAATTTTCAGACAGTTGTGCAGAATTCAGAAAATTTTAAAGCTTGGGAAACTGTTTCATAATCTAACCCTGCTTTAATCTCCCCCATAACTTTATCCCTGACAAGTCTGATGTATATCTTAGTCTTCATGATCCTGTTTGTTCCCTAGTGCTCTCTAACAAACTACTGAGGCCTTCACAGAACAGCTGCTTTAGAATTGGCTGTGCCCCATTTATTCAGGGCTATCATAGTAAAGAGGACTAAAATCAAATTATAAATACTTTAGGGCCTTTTGTTTCCATAAAAAAAATATTAAAAAACATATTTTATTCCTGTTTGACTTTATGTGATACACATGTTGGTCCATCACCCAAAATTCCAGCCAAATACATACATTTTTGGATCAAATGTGCAAAACGTCCAGGTGCACAAATACCATTGCAGACTCTGGAAATGTTTATGTTGCCCTTGTGAAATATCCAAGCCAGACTATATCCAATGAGGAAGAAGCATGTTCATTCGTCATTCTGCTTGTGTGGGAGTTGTTTTTCTGAACCTTGCACCTTTTATCGTTGCTTTTAACGCACACTGATTCATAAATTTTCAGCTCTCTCGGGCTGTTGTAGCTGGTAATGGGAACGCGTGAAATGCCCATGTAAAGTCAGTCTGGATGTGTGTAAAACTTGTCGTCCTGCAGACTGAGTGAGGAGCAGATTGCCACAGTGTGTGAAGCTGTTCTCCAAGCCCTGGCTTATCTCCATTCACAGGGCGTCATTCACAGAGACATCAAGAGTGACTCGATCCTACTCACATTAGATGGACGGGTATGGCACATACTCATCCCCACCTCCCGCCTGTCCCCTTCCTTTTGATTTCTCGGTTTTGTAAATGTGTAATTTTGTTGGGCTCTCCCCAGGTGAAGCTGTCAGACTTCGGTTTCTGTGCCCAGATCAGTAAGGACATCCCTAAGAGGAAGTCTCTAGTAGGGACGCCTTATTGGATGGCTCCTGAGGTCATATCCAAATCACCATATGGCACAGAGGTGAGGAGAAAACCACTGACGATGAACCTGTGCTGTCAGAGCTTTTACACTATTTGCTTTTGCATCCACCAGGTTGATGTGTGGTCGATGGGTATCATGGTAGTGGAGATGGTCGACGGAGAGCCCCCATACTTCAGTGAAACGCCCGTAGCAGCAATGAAGAGGCTTAGAGACGAGCCGGCTCCAACCGTTCGAAATGTCAGCCAGGTATTTGAAGAGACTTACATGGAGGTTGTTGTTTACTTAAAGATTAATACTTCAGATACACAGGTACAGTTGATACATTTAAAACCAGTCCTACTTTCTTCATGCTTTACGTCTTTTCTTTTAAATGAATCTTGATCAGATTTTTTCCAGGCTTTCTGAATTTTAGCACATTTTTCATTCAGTCTCCAGTTTGGTAGACATCAGAGATGATTCAAAATATACTGCTCAAAAAAATAAAGGGAACATTTCACTTTAATTTTGTGTGTGGCTCCAAATCCAGGCCTCCATTGGTTAATACATTTGATTTCCATTGATGATTTTTGTGTGATTTTGTTGTCGGCACATTCAACTTTGTACAGAACAAAGTATTCAATGAGAATATTTCATTCATTCAGATCTAGGATGTGTTATTTGAGTGTTCCCTTTATTTTTTTGAGCAGTGTATTTGCAAATGACAATAAACCTTCTTTAATCTTTTCATTTAAGAAAAATATTCTCTGGTCAGTTTCATTGGCCCAAATGCAAAGCACAATATTTGGTGGACAATGATCTGCACATATTCTTTAATGCGCCATGGTGGTGGCAGCATTGTGCTGCAGGATGCTTTTCCTCAGCAAGGACAGGGAACAGATAGTTCAGAGTTGATCGATGTTGGAAGAAAACCTGCTAGATCTTGCAGCAAACCTGAGACCTGGATCAAGGTTCCCCATTTAGCAGGACAATAATCTATAACATGCAGCTGGAGATAAAATGCCGGTCTCCCAGGGCTAATGTGCCGCATATTTTACATGTCATATCTCCAACAACAGCATGCCATCACATTCTGGTAGAGTCATTATCATTCTTTATCTTTCTATCCAATCCAGATCTCTCCAGTTCTCAAAGACTTCTTGGATCGCATGCTGACCCGTGACCCTCTGGAGCGGGCTAGCGCCACCGACTTGCTGGAGCACCCCTTCCTGCTGCAGAGCGGTTCACCTCAGTGCCTGGTCCCGTTGGTGGAACAGTATCGGAAACGCATGTCTCGCTGCTGACCCATTTCAGCTCCAAGTCCCCAAATGGGCCAACTTCAGCCTGCCCTGTACTGTACGACTCCAGAAGAGGACTAGCGCCGGGACCCAGCTCTCCTTACGGGGCCGACGTTCCCCCCCAGAAGCAGACCCAGGCAGCATTCTGCTGCCGCCGTCATGGTGGCCACATAGTTTGTCAAACGCGGCATGGTCTCGGGCATGTGAGAAGCACTTTAGGAGCGAGCTAAAGGCAGCATGCAAGTCCTCACCTCTCAACTCAATTGGCTTCCTGCAACTTTCGGTGTGGATTAACACGCTATGCAGCCTGATGCACTGACAGCCGAAATCTGTCCTTCACACATATTCCAAATAAGTGGTACTCTAAAATCCCTTCGTGGTGTTTTTAGTGGGCATTAATGCAAGCTGTGCAAACTCATTAGGCTCAAACCTCAGTAGCTCATTGTGACAGGATAAAGGCACCTCTGCACATCCATTCTGTTGAGGAAATTGGACAACGATACACTCTTTGCATGGCCAAATGGAGGCACACCTGGCCTAATGTGAATGCTTGAATATGTACTGGGGATAAGAAAGACAATTCTCCTATATTAGCATAATAAATGGGTAAACAAAAACCCAGCTGCTACTATTGGACTACTGGGAGGGAAAAACCCCAGCACCACTCTCCTCTTTTACTCCACTTTTACATATTTATTTATTTCTAAAAAAAAAAAACAAAAAAAAAAACAAAGAAAAAGAAAAAAAGATGTTTGTTGTTTGTATGATGTGAAATTGCAAATATGGTTACATAATTAATAAATATGGACTCAAAACATACTCAGACACATTAACAATGTAAATAGAAATCCTGAATATTAGGGTCTTTAACACTGATAAGTTTGAATCTTACCTTTATTTCATAAAACGTGAGTGTAGTGTATGTATGCGTGAAGGAGCAGGTGTGTGTTACGCAACGTCATTGTTGACACAACCCTCTTTGTACTGTGACAGATGTGACGAAAAAAGAAAAACCACAAGATGTGTGCAGTGATCCTGAATATGATGTGTGTGCGCGTGGGCGTGCGTGTGTGTGTGCGTGTGCACACGTGTGTGTGAATATGAGGGACTGTTTTTGCATTTGTTTGCCTAGACAAAGCACACAGGCCTGGCATGTAGTGCTGCAGGACACCCTCCTGCCCAGAAAACACTTTGCACATAGTCTTTGTAATCCCACACGGATACACTAGTTTCATGTATTTCTATTCCTGTGTGGCAAAGAGAGCAATGCATTTTAATTTTGTATAAATCAATAAATGACGCGTACTGAACCATAAAGGCAACTCGGTTTACTCTTTTGTGTACGAGAAGAAAAATACAAGTGAATGGGACAAAAGTACAAGAGTTTACAGTTTTATTGGGCATTCAACATGTTTTCACAGTCACAAAATCTTCTAAAGCAAAATACATTTTTTTTGAAAACACAAAAGCAATTTTTAATGCATTTAGGTCCATGTAATATGAATCCAAAAAGAAGAAAAAATCACAGCATAAAATCTATATAATGTAGCATAAAATGTGTTGGAAATGAGTAATCAGCATTAAACTTTTTTATATTCCAATAGAAATCTTGCAAAAACAACTGGCAACAAAACAGTATATATTTTTCTTAAGAAGAAACATAAGCTATCAAAGAATTGAGACTATCAGGTTTAAAGTGCAATAAAAAACACACACAAAGAACAGCACAACCAGGCTTTTCTGTTTGTTGGAAATTGTCCTTTATCTAATCGAGGGTAGACTGAGACGAGTAGCTTTCAAACTCACACTTCACAGCGCTGATGCTGTCAACGCTCGGCTGGCTGTTGACCTGCTGGTGTGTGTGTGACAGAGGGTAGGTTTCAGAGCGGGACATCCGACCTCTTCTGTTCGAGGAGCCGGACGAACAGTCGATCACCATCCTCATAAACTCTGGAGCGGTGAAGCGACGCAGCAGTCTGGTCCCCAGGCCCACGAACCCTGGGGCGCGGCCCGGGATCCTCTCCGTCTCCATCTCCTCTCTTGGGAAAAGGAGTTTGTTGTGTCTGGAAACTGAGCCGAGGCTTCCCCTCTTCTGTTGCCCTCTTCGGCTGAACGGGGCCATGTCGCTAGCTTCCTCGGTTTGTGGCTTGACTTTCTCCTGGAGTGCTTTCCCAGACTGAGTCTTGCTTTTTAAAAGAGGTTTTGGAAATGAAGCGATTTGGCTGCCGTCATTTGTCAGGGCCCCGGGTTTCCCTTGACAGTCGATCTTGTCTATTAGGCATCGGTCATCCTGTAGTGAGGCTCTCTTTAATTTGCTGGCTGACAGCCTCATGTCACGCACATCACCCTGGTAGGACTGCTTTCTGCTGCTCAGAAGGTCCAAGTTAAATGACTTTGCCTTTCCCCAGAGCGGAAAACTCTCCTGTTTTTGCTCTGGAAACCGAATGTCTCGGCTGACGTCTTTCTGGCTCGGCTCACCAGCAGAGTTCATTTTTGACCCCTTCAGCTCTCTAAGCTGGCAGTTTTGCAGCTGTTTGGCTGTGAAGAGAATGCTGTGATCCTCCTCAGCGTGGCTTTTCTCTATCTGAGGAGGCAGAGCCCAGCTGTTTTGATGATTGTCCTCTTGAGACTGACTGCTGGGACACCTGAAACGGTTCCATGGTCCGCCGCTTTCTCCTATTTTTGTCTGTCTCTGAAACACATCTGGCAGTTGCTCTTCATCTGATGATTGCTTGGAAAACTTCTCAAGAACATGCCTGGGGAGCCTGTTGGGCAGCCGACGTTCTACTTCAACAGCCGTCACCACATCAACAAGTGGATCGTCTTTGCAAGCGCTCTTTCTGCAAGGAAAATTTAAAATCTGGACGCACTGGTTGTGCCCAAAAAAGTTGGCAATCTCTTTAGCCGAGTGACCAGCACTGTTGGTTCGGTCTAGTCTCAGACCTAGTCTTTTGAAAGCTCTCACCAGGAACTCCAGGACCTGGCTGTGCCCAGAAAAGGCAGCGTACATGAGGGCACTGTTTCCCCAGGTGTCAGAGATGTCCGGGTCGGCATTGAACTGCACCAGAAGTTTGACGACGTCCAAGTGACCCATCTCGCAGGCGTGGCTCAGAGCTGTGCGGCCGTCCTCATCCTGACAGTTGACGTTTGCCCCTTTCTCCAGCAGCAGCCGCGTGAACTTGGTTCTGGTCCCGGGGTCTTGCAGACACACAGCGTACATGAGTGGCGTACGACTGTTCTCAGTCTTAGAGTTGATTATGCGCCCATCCAAGGCGTCCAGGATGAAACGTGCGAGGTGGACTTTACCGCCGTGCATTGCATCCAGGAAGGTTTTGGTGCCAGAGCCCTGGCGTAGATCTTTTGGCCTCATCATCTTTCACGCACTTGTGGAGACGAGTCGACAAACGAAAAAGAGGAAGGTGTGGCGACTTGTCCAACGCCTCTCTGTGATGGCAGCGTGCATTCACCACAGAGTAAGAGTCAGAGTGGAGCTGCCAGTGTTTTTATACCTCCCTCTCCACATGCCCTCCCAACGTTTCCTTGGCAACAAACGTCTGAGGACCATTATGCAGTGGCAGCATCCATTCAGCCCGAGCACTCTCTGCCTGGAGAGAAATATATGCTATTTGAACAGAATAATTACTCAAGGAGAAAAACATGCCCAGTGTTTTTCATGTCAAGTTTGTAAAATAAAAGTATATCTTTTGTTATTTTTGTTTGAAGCAAATGACCTTCCAAGAACCTGATATTTGTGTTCATAAAAAAAAACTAAATTTCAAAGATTAAAAGTGATAAGAAATAAGAAACAGCCTTGTGTTTGTGTCTGTAGTTCACTTCAGCTGCATATCAAATTATGCTCTTCTCTTGCGCTCTGAGTTTTTCAAGGTTCCATAATGGCAACATTGCCTGAAGGATGTTTTTCTTTCCATTCATTTTGTCGTGGTACAGAGATGCAGCAATGAAGCAACAATAAAAAAAGGCAATGAAAACTTTTCAGGCAAGCAAGAATTGAAAATGGGGATCAAAAGACTCTTTCTCTTCAATGTCCCTTTTGTATGAGGATTTTTGATATCTGCTAAAACATTGGCAGCATTTGTCAAATATTTTAGTTTTGCATTTATCTTGAAACAATCGTCTTATTGCCTCTTTAATCTTTGATGTCTCTGTGTAGAGTCAGTCACAACTACTAGCAGCAATGGTTATAATGTGCAAAACGTCTTCACAGCAAACTGCACTACAGGAGCTATTGGATTACAAATGGCTGTCTGGTTGAAATGAC
>NW_015113120.1:284027-300539 GCF_001443285.1 Poecilia latipinna | reverse complement strand
AATGACACGGCGCCCCCCGTTTGGGAACCTCTGCTTTAGATTAAGGTGTCAGGTCGGCCAAGTCGCAGCATCTTCTCTACGACTTTGACACTAGATTTGAAACTGGAAGTTCACAGATGCTCTTTATCAAATCTGAGCTCGAGTTATTTTGCAAAGAACCATGGGTAAAAAGCTGGTAAAGAAGATCTGCAGCCGCAACTGCAGTGAAAGGTGTAAGATATTGACTCGTGATTAAGATAAATAAAAACGCTCACAGCACTTTTTCAAACTGAAAAAAAAAATAAATGCACACAGTCGTGTGCTACTTTGTGTTGACATGTCATATGTTCCTTAAAGCTTATAATTGTCTTGTGGTAAAATGCGAATAATCTTCCAGCAGAATGAAGACCATTGTAAGGCACTGTACTAGTTTTGCTAATCATCTTAATCCTGCACCTCTGCACACAAGCCCTTGCCTTTCATCAAAACATTAAGTGAACTCGTAGTCCCTGAGGTGATCTTGCGTTACTGTCAGAAAAAGCTCACAAATGATGTGCATTTATTTTTTTCAACTGTCTCAATTCATCCACTAAAGACTTTCCAGTTAGTAAGCTGCTGTTTTAAACCTTTTTTTTTTTCTCTTGTTGATTTCTTAAAGTTCGGCCAGTCGCAGATTATCTCCTTCACCCAAGAGTTAAAATGTTGAAGACTTTGGTCGCTGTGGGAATCACGTTTGAAAAATGTGTCAATGTATTAACAGACAGGCAAATTTATATCCCAGTGAGATGGTGATGATGACATAACCTTCTCTCTGCCTCCTACACAGGGGGTCTCACTGGAACACGTTGCTCATTTCCCCACATTATTCTGATGGCACCATTAATACCCTCCAAGGCTGTTCCAGGAGAATTACAAATGAAAAGCTGCAGCATCACCATTACAAACAGGAGCCATGCTGTAAAACTGAGCATACATTTAATGATGCCCAGAGCTTGACGAAGCAAATCAGAGACTTCTTATCAGGCACTCAGCATTTGGCAGCTTTTTCAAAGGCAGAAATAGAAGTGATCTGCTCTGACTGCAGGCATCTTCAGGCAGGCGTCAAGCTGTGCTTGAGTTTTTGTGCAAGCTGGAAGACTTTTGGCTCCGTCCTATTATCTGTGTGTGAAGTGCCATTTTCTGTTAGGGTCTGGTAGTTCCAGTAAAAGAACTTCACGATCTGCAGACAGTTATTAAAAATCATCTTCAGGGTTCAGTGTCCCCGTTAAATCAAATGTGATTGTGTGCAGTCTCCCAGCAAAATGTGGATCGGGAGCGGAAATGTATATATTTGTACATATGGACGTAATTTATGCATTTCTTTTGCTTTTAAGGTAAGTCTTAAAGCAGAATTTGTTGGAGGGTTTTTTTTTTGTTTTTTTTAAGAGTGTGCCTGCAACACAGATGTGATAAATGCAGATGGAGTGAGAGAAAAGTTGAAATTGCTGCAAGCATAATTATATATTTAAAGAAAGCTATGGTGGCTTTCTAACCCCAACCAATTAGCTTTTAATGTTTTCCCTGGTAACCAGTAGGTTGTGTGAGCAAACTTTATGCTACCAAAATATTTTTAATATAATTACAGGGTTTACAGGGTGACTGGGCTCTGCTTTAGATATATGGTGCAGAGCTGTTGCTCCATGTAAAGGTCTAAGCTTGAGAGCATCTGCAAAGGAAGCCTCCTGGGGGCTTGTCTTTGGAGGTTTTCTTTGAATGTTAAATTGGGAACCCCGAACTTGTCTGAGTTACATAACGCTTCCACCCTGGAAAGCCCTTGGGGTCTCCAAGAACAAGCTGGAGAGTGTTGCTGAAGGAAGGTAAAGGATAGAAGAATGGTATTAAAAATATATTAGCTAAACTACACCAATATAATGGCATTCATCTTCTTTCAGCTCTCACCTTGAGGGTGTTACAAGCAAGTCATTCTCTCTTCCATACATAACGTTTTACCGCTTCGTGTGTTAAATAATAATAATAAAGAAAAAAGACTGAAAAGAAGGAAATGTGAATGAAATATTCAAAATGGTAATGAGTCTGTGCTGTGAGACTTCATAATTGGACAAATGCATGCAATAAAACAGAGATATCGTGCTAAATACCTGATCTCCCATTCACTGCCAGCCCGGCCAGTGCTGAACCCACTCTGAATCTGTGATTAGAAATTAAAGCCTGAGTCAATTAAGGTGTTATCCTCAACTCCAAATGTCTTGATTAGCCACCAGGGAGACTGCTGTCTCATAACTGCGCGAGCAACAATAAGTTAATCACAAAATATGTCGAAATGGAAATTCTGCATTTGCTGATGCAACTTTGAAAGTAACATTTGGGATTAAATTAGTGCGGGGCACGAGGAAGGGAACTGGGTTCACTTGAAAACAAAGTCGATAACAACCAAGTTTAGTTGCTGAAAATGTTTTCTTACCAATGACTCAACATGCCCACAGTCTCCAGGGCCATCCTCACCCTCTGCATGCTAATTGAGCCCAACTTATAATGATGTTGGCAAGACTAGCACCTGGGTTGGACAGTCACAAACAGGATGCAGCATTTCTGTTTCCATTCCCTGAACCAATTTGCTATTAGGACATTAGTTACCTTCTCAGAACATGTTACCATTGAACACTTCAAATTCAAAACAAAATGCAGACAGACTTTTGTGTCCTCGCAGCTGCGTACCTCTGTTGTTTGATCAGTTGAGGATAAAATCTCCCGCAGGGACAAAAGCACTGAAATTATGAATTCGCATTCAACCAGGACAATAACGTGTCTGTGTGTCCGCCCAGTACGTCTAATGCCCCTTTGATTTGATACAAGGACACAGCAGTCTTGGGAGAATTGAGATTTCACATGCTTCCTGTTCCTGGAAAGAAGCAGCAGCTGGCCTGCTGTCACTGTGTAACCATGGTGCGAGCATCACCTCTAAAGTTGACATGAGGTCACTGTTGTTTCACATCACAAACACACTTGTCGCGTTTTATGAAAACACAAGCTCCAAAATAAATTTCAAATCTGAATAAAAGCTCTTCGAATGTAATTACTGGTTACACGGAATGATAAATAATGGGGGAGTGGGATTTGTTTGACTTTTTTTATTTGTGCAACAAGATGAAAAACAACCAAACAGACAAGGATGGAGGAGGACAATTATAGAGACGTTAACAGGGCTGCAAGTGAAGGAAGTGACAGGGAGCAATCAGCAAGGCCACTGATATGTTATTGGCTATGAGGCTGACCCCGGACTATCTTTGCAGCTTCCGCTCTCAGCAATTATTGCCTTGAATCGTGCTTGCCTGGCTGCCTCAACCAGATGGTAAACAGCAGGCTGTTCTCTCAGCCTTTCAGCTTAGAGGTCTTTAATATCAACCCCCAAGAAGACATGGTGGACAACTGTAAATTAACACTAACGGAGCACTTTCTGTTACAGAAAGGGGTAATGAAACAGAAAATGTGTGGAAAAGGATGCATGTCCTGGGGGTGGTTTCAAAGAAGTTACATTTTCAAAGGAAAACCCATGATGAGCTTGCATCTTGAAAACCAAGTGTGTGGTAGTTTCATTTTTGTTATTTGCTCAGAAAACGTTAACTTCTACTTTCTTAGCACTGAGACATTCTAAAAGTGACTTTTTATGTGCTTATGCATACACAGATGGACACATATGCATACATATCACTCTGACTCAGACCTGTGAAAAAGACCTTCAGCATGACTTTAGATTCATTTGAAATACTCCTTATCCTGTAGATGATGAACTTCTGATTGTAAATCAAGACTAAACTCTGTGTTTATGACTTTGAAGCTGTTATGATGAACTGTTGGTTTGGATCCATGTAAATACTGTCAATAAAGGTTACTCATCAAGTCACAATAAATGTTATGTGAAGGTGCTTTATGAGACAAACAGGTTTATTTCATATCCAGAAATAAAGAACAAGATCAAAACAATATAAAAAAAGTTATATTTTAATATTGAAACTCAATCATATGATCTATTAGATACTAGTTACAATAAGAAATCAAAAGCAATGAAGTTCAGTTCATAATGCCATCTGGTGAAAAGTTGTAAGGCAACCTAGCTGATTAATAATATATATATATATATATATATATATATATATATATATATATATATATATATATATATATATATATATATATATATTTGTTTTTAATACACTTTGCATTTAACAATCTCAAAGAGCTAAACATCCATAAGAGAATCATAATAGTGGCAGGTACTTAACAGAATAAATATTGCAAAAGTACAGTCAGGACCTCCAACTCTGATTCAACAAAAGTAATCTGAATCCCAGACCGTTCCCCGGTATTGGTTCAGAAATATTAACAGTTTATGCACTTGTTGCATTTCTGTTATTGTCCCTTTTCTTTTAGATTTACAGATAAAATGTATCCAGACATTGATAAACGATGTCGTTCGCCCCAGGTCCAATGAGAGAAATAATTATCTACTGTCCGCTAGAAACCTTCAAGCTATCGTGAAAACCTTCTGGATGTTACCTTGATTAATGATCTAACTCAGTTCGACTCTCCCATTCCTGCTACAAGGTCCTGCAGTGACAAGGTGTCAAGTAATAAAAGTCAATCCTTATCCACAACACATTTTGCCTCAGCCCTCTTTCCAAAGAGCCACTTGTAGCTCCCTTTAATCTCTCAGGTCTGATGGAAACTCCTTCCCTGCAGTGATGAGGAAGAGATGAAGCGCAGCAGAGCTCCCTCTCCATCTCCTGCCTGACAGGAGCTATTTGTGGTCTCGTAGGCCCGCTTGCAATCTGACAGCTCAATAAATTGAACAAATGGACAACCAATGTATTTGTTTTGTGTCAACAGCGAGCAGAGATGGGCAACACTCAGACGCACCTGGAGTAAATGTGTGCTGCACTGTCACGGTGGAAGCAGCAAATGACACTGCTCCGGCTTCTTCGAAGTGGAGGAAATAAACTGAGGAACAAGTGCATGCAGGCTTTAAGACGATATTAGACTCCATGTTTCGTTTAAAACGGAAGCTCAGATACCAGCATTGTAGTCTGTCATCTTATCACCTCAAGTAAGAAAGCAACCAGATATGTTTGACGTTAAACATGCAATGATTTCACTTTTTTTTCCACTTTCCTCCACCTCACAATGACTATGAACACACAGCCACATGAACAGTGGAGCGAGACAATATCAGAAAGTCTTCACCTCAAGACACAAATGTGGGAATGGCAGCCCACTCTGCAGCTCCCTGGAGGAACTTCACTTCTTCTTGGATGACCTAATGGCCTCGAGGCCGAATCTGTTCTCGCTCCCACATGCTCAGCCACTCACGTTGCTCAGTGAGCAGAGGAACAGCAAAAAAAGTGTCTTTTTTTTAATGAACTCTCAATATGTCTGTTATTTTTTTTTTTTTTTAAAGGAGCCACTTGGTGACTCAGCAAGCCTTAAGTGCTTCATATGAAATGCATGTCGTCTTGACATGGTGGGTGTAAAACTCCAGCTGCTCTGCTGTGAAGCATAAAACGTTATATCGAATGTGTCCATACACCTCTACTGTCATTTCAAAGATTGTTTTTCTGTTTTTATTTTGTAATGATCTTAAAAAGTTGTTTAATATTTTATTTTCATTATGATTTTTATTTTTACTTTTTACTAATTTTATCATAAACTGAATGCGTCCGAACATGTCTCAAAATAATATTTAGAAGTAGTTTTGCTTTATTTTTTCACACTTTGACAGGAATATTTTTAGCAGACGTGCCTTTTCATGTCCTTGCCAAGAGGCACGTGTGTGGATTGACATCACTGACATGTCAGTGTAAGACTAAAGCATGTAGACAGCTGGCTTTTTAAAAAAAAAAATAGTTTGTCTATTTTTGTCAAAGTAATTTCATTTTTAATATGAACAGAGTGTTTTTGCACATGTGCTTGTCTTTTGTCATTGTTCACTGTCAAGCGGAGAGTCCTTGTAGAGGTTGCAGGATTCAACTAGACCTTACTGAGTCATTTGCTCCACTTACAGCAAGAAAAATGAGCACCAACTATGTCTATGTTTTTCTCTGTGAGTATTTCACTCACAACAAATTCACAGCAGATGTTTGTAGCAAGCCAAGTACTCCACGCATTCAAAGCATTCGTAACAAATTAATCCATAAATTAAATGCCGTGAAATAAGGTCGAATGGCACATCAAATAAGTAACTATTAAACGCATGAAGAAAAAAAAACATAAAAAGGCAAGAAAACAGCAACATTATCTTTAAATTACATTCATGTCCTGCATAAGTCCAAATTTATATTTGTCGCTGTATCAAAGAGTTTCTTAAAGTGGGGTGTTATGTAAAATCAACTTTATATCTTTATATCATATTATATTATGTCGCTTTGATGAGAAATCCTTGAATCTCCAGTGGCAACATTTCAGTGCACCTGATCATGAAAAACCACGATACAAGACATATTTAAAGAACAAAAATATTTGAATTCAGAGCCTTTAAAAACAATGTAATTATCATTAGAAATTAAAGAGATTTACAAGGAAACGTTAGACATTTTATCAAAAAGAACCAAATCATTTACTAACTTGCAGGTTTTTCATTTAAACACTGTTAGAATTTGCTTGAAATGAAGACTTTTCTCCTAAAATCTGAAGTTTGTGGGTTTGTTTGAACAGGCTACACCAAACGTTTGATTTAAAAATAGAAGGTGAAACAAAATACTTTTCTATTTGTTTTTCTAAAAATTGTGTTTTTGTTTTGGCGATTCAAATTTTCTTTATTTCAGTAGACCAAATGTATGCATCTTGATATTTTTAAATGTATTGTCATAATATGAGTTGAATTTACACACCAAATAAACAACCTAGTAAGTATTCTCCCTATAATACATCATCTGTGTATTCCCAGATGTCTGATTCCAAAAATTTATTTTTAACAAGTACAAATATTTTTAATTATTCAAATTAAGATTGTTATTTGGCACTTATTTGTGGTACAGGAACCTATACCACAAACTAAAAAACAATACTGCAGAAATTGACTGTATGCACGATAACAGCACCTCAAGTCAAGCATCGTTACGATTATATAACTGTGAAGACAGCTGGCGGTCTCTTGATGCCTCTCTTGTGTCTCTGTCGTTTAAACTAATGGTTACACAGATGCTTCTAATCCAAGAGAGGTAAGAACCATGAAGACATTATTATGCAACAAAATAGTCTAATTATAACAACAACAGCTAGACAACACACACATGCACACACACACACTTTTAAAAAAGGACCAAAGAAGTTTGAAAATTGATCCTTTTGCCATTAGCGAGCCTTTCTGTCATTACTGTGAAGTGCGTGGGAGCACATGCCTGTGTTTTTAAGTGTAACCACCATAAATGTGAAGATTTGCATCCGTGAGAAGGTGACGGCACCTCTCACAGCCTCTCGTGTCACCGAAAAGACGGGAAGAGCAGGGAGCACTCGTCAACAGCATGATTATGATTTTTTTTTTTTTAGCAGGATTACAGGACAGCCCAGAAAGGAGAAGCTTCTAAAATGAAATTCAAATCATGTCTGAAAGTCTGACTGACATTTCTTGTTATCTTGGAAGGGACAAAAAAATTATCAACAGACTGATGCAGGCTGTGACAGCGAAGCCTCAGCAGGTGGTGTTTATGTGGGTGGTGTGGGTACTTAGTATTCATTCAGGATGGCATCCACTTCGAGCCATGATTCTGGAACATGACTGTGGGCTGCGTCAGCTTCCTCGGACAGGAAACAGCAGTCCGAGATATATAGCTTGGCCATGCGTCAGATTATTTTACAACTCAAAGCTTATTATAGAAGTATTGTTTTAGATTTGCAGTTTGCATGTTCACAGTAGCTGAGTGTTCTAATTCTTTTCTTCACAGGTTTTGGTTGCATATTTTTGATCTCAGTGGAATAACTAAACACAGACCATAAGAACAAAAAAAAAATAATAAAGGGTTGCTTTTGCTCTTCTCACTCATTTGTCAAGTTAAAACCACTAAATGTTTCTTATCTGGATTTTATGTTACAACTTTTCACATGAAAAGGCTGGAATTTTTTGACAACTTTTTTGCAACATAGCTTAAGCTCAAACAACTTGAATTGGAAGTTGTTCTATGTTTAATTTAATCACTTTTTTCATCAAGCCAGCTGTTTGATGAAAATATATAAATTGGTGTTCTCTGCAGCTCCCCCGTATTTCTCTAGGTTTCTCAGTTCATGTGTTTGTATGTTTCTAGTTGTAATGCAACAGGATAGAGTTAATAATGCAAGGAACTATAATTTTTTGACATCTGCTAGAATCTGTGTAGAAAACTCCACCGAGTAACACTGTTTGTGTTGAGGTGTTTTCCTCATTTTTTTGGACTTCCTTCCAATCAAGATGGATAAAGATCACGGGCCGTTCCTCTCCAGCTTGAAGGAGACAGTCACCCGACGTGTGTTTGCCTTATGTAAGATCAGCCAGAGTGATTCAGGGCTGACTGGACTCACACTCCAAACCGTTCATCTGTGCTGCGCATGAGGTGGCAGGATTCTCGAGCACAAGATGTTTTTCCCTGGTGATTTGTCCCGTTCCGCCTTTAAAAAAAAGAAAGAAAAAAATCATTCATGTTATTTACTTCAGAAGAAAGGAGCGACAGAAGACAAAAAAAACTGAAAGAAACTAAATGGAAAAAATTTTGTAGATAGTTTGTCAGAAAAAACAAACAAACTTTCGGCTCAGTAATGAATGCATGCATGCGAGTGGAAACAAGTGCCTCTCACTTAGAGACAGATGCACTGTTAGCGGAGCTGACATTAAGCTGGAACGTGTCTCTGTGTTTGAGAGGTTTTTACCTGCATTCGCTGTAATCCTCGTGGCTTTTATTGCGGCACTTGATCCACTGATTCACTGATCTTGCATTTGTTGGAGAGGAAAAAAATAAAACATTGTAATTATGTGTTACTGCGAGTCAGTCGAGCCCTAATGTTCCGAATGCACCTACAAACTTAGGGAGAAAGAAACAGACAAAACCTTGAGTCTTCAGTCTCAAGTGAACGGACTTTGTGGACCATGAATCCACAGATTTCTATTTCTGATTGAGACGACCTTATGAGTACAGATAGCAGTTATCTGTTGTTCAGAGTGTAAATATGTGTAGCTTGAAAATGCACACCTGATTCCGCACTACATCTACCATTTCAGGACCACATAAGGGCATAAGTAATTCCAAATTTTCTTTTTCTGCAGTTTATTCATCTATAAAACTTTCAAGACAGAGGGAATCAGTCAAACCACACAGAACAGTCAGAATTGCAAGGGGGTGTTGTTTCCCACATGCGGTCTAAATAAAATGCTATTTCGCATAAATATGACTCATAATTACATATTAATGAATTGGTCTTCCTCCCAAGCTGTCACAATCTGTGTTAGACATGCAGGGGCTGGAGAGGGCTTTATTTTAGATAAACCTAATTGATTATTGTGATTTTTTTTCTTTCCTAAACATATCATGTAGGTTAGAATTTATCTTGTTTTTTGTTTGTTGGTTGGTGAGAAACATGGCTGTGGATGGTGCAGGAGTGTTTGAAATCGGCGTCAAGTATGTGTGTGTGTGTGTGTGTGTGTACAGAGTGACAAGGCTTACTCTGAAGTACACCTTAGATTTCCAGGAAAATGCCACTTAATACTGTATGGCTGCTAGAAATATAAGAAAGCAACTCCGCCTAAAGAGGTAGTTGGAAAATGTTTTAACTGCTTCATTAAAACAATACATAGCAATGCTGTTATAATCCTTATTTCGAAAAGCATAATGCTGAACTCTGTATAATTTTGGCCTGAGAGCCACATGCAACATCATTCAAGCCCAGAAAAGTGTTTTTCTATTGTTATTTAAAGCACAATTTTATGTGAATAAATGGCATTATTTCAGAGGGAAAATTTAATTTTACTCAAAGATAAATGTATAAAAAGTTAAATCTGAAAAGCTAAACTTTTTGCATTGTAATAGTTCATGATTTTTGTGGTCTGGTTAAAAAAAAAGAAAAAAAGAATCCCCCGTTTTGAGCTTGATTTGGACATTATTATGTAGTATGTAGCACTGATGTAAGGATTTTATCAGTGATCTGTATTCTGGATGTGTCTGGCATTACCTCATTACTGTCATCTGTGCTATCTAAAATTTCATTCTGGTTATTTCCAAACCAGATTCGAACCCGCTAGTTCTGATAATTAGTACACTGTGTATATTTCTCTGAATTTAATATGTGCAAATAAAGCCAAAAAATGCACTGAGTGAAAATATATGTTTATTAATTCAGAGAGCAGGAAAAGTAACATTTATTGCAACTATATAATCACCCAGAGTCATTGCAAAGTAAATCAGGAAACGTTCAGAAAACAGAAATTGATCTTATTTGTGCCACTGACGCAAATGTTACTTTTAAAATGATGAATTAATTTCTGCTTAACTTTGTCACATTTGCACAAGCCGCCTTAGCTCCAATAAAATAAAAGGATTTACAACATTGTAGATCAATTAGAAGATGGTCTAATCAATAAATTATTTTTTTAGTTAGGTGCCAAATATTTCATCTTACTTACAAGTTCTTCAAATACTTAAATCCTCAAATAAATTTAAAAAAAAAAACTGCTATTACATGGTAACTTAAATATTGAACTGTTTTCATTTAAAATGGATAAAGACCTTCTTTTCTGATAGCATTTTGCACTTTTTCATAAACTTTTTTTCTAACTAGTTAGCAGAAATAATTAAAAACTCTGTTGCAAACCACAATTGTAAAATATGCGAAGTGAACCTCCGATGTGTTGGGGTTTGCACAAGCAAATGTAAAGGCTTTATGGGAGATTCCTCCTTCAAAACTGTCTGTAATCTTCCAGCAGTAAGTGAAATCACACATGTAAAATCAACAGTGACAAAGGGAGGCACTCAACCTGCAGACAGTTCTAAACTACTTTAAATGCTACATTTCCTTGTCGAAAGGAGACTGAAATTGCAGCCCTTTTGTATGTTTTATTGGAACAGATCTTTCACTGTAATCTCTAAAGTCAAAAGAAAGGAAGAAATTCAAAACAATCTACCTCTGGCATAAAATACAGACAAGAGGACATTACTGCCTCTTAACTTCCTAAAAGACACTCCTGCTACAAATATCACATCTAATATCTTAAATTCACTCTGAGCTTGGCTAGCAATCCTCGTCTACTTTACAGCAATGTTCCAGTTTTAGGTTACATTACAGACCGATGACATAAGTGGCAAAAAGCAGAGAGTAGTGCATCTAGCCTACAAAGACATTTCCATAGAAGCTCTCACACGGAGGCTTTTTGTCTCCGTCTTCATCGACGTATTCTGGGAAGTGTGCCCCGACGCAGACGTTGACAGCATTCCTCACCTCTGCAGACAGGGACCTCGTTTTCTGAGCATGCTCTTTCAGAGCCTCCTGGATTAGCTGCAAACACATTCACCAAACAGTGATTATTAAATTGCATTAAAAGAATAGTTCAAGACCTTGACATGAGGTTGTGCTAAAATGTTCTGCACTGGTAAAATAATATCTGCAGAAATAAATGATTTTTGCCTCTTCAGTTAGTGTAAATTTAAACTGGGGGACTAAAGTTAGCCTGAGATGAGCCAGCGTGGATGTTTTAAATCAGTTCTTAAAAAAAAAAATAAAAAATCAACCAGACTGTCCTTTATTTAGCAGATAAGCTTTGTTTTTTTCGACAGGTGTTTTCACATTTTCCTCAAGCAGCCTCTGAACTGTGCAAACAACAATATTGCAAAAGTCTTGGCCTTTAACAATATTCACTCTGGCAAACTTTATTTTTACCTGCTTGCCTTTGCTCTTTGTATATCGCCCATGAAATTTAAGCTTCATTTATTACTTATTTTTAGAGGGATGCATTTCCATATAAACAGAAGCAAAAGTTTGCCGTAGGTTCTGTAATGACATTTCAGAGTTATTGGAGACTTCTTTTAGCATAGCCTTATTTGTTTGCATTGTGAGACCGGGACATATCGGCTATTCTCTCTGCAGTGGAATGTCTCAAATTCTTCTGAGACATTTTTAAATCCCATGTCAGATTCAAGTTGCTACAGTCCTTTTTTTTAGCATTGATAATGGTAATAAAAATGTATCAGGAACTGATTTTAAAAAGATTTTTGACTCCATTAAAATGAAAAATAAACCAGTTGTAATAAAAGGATAAACTCTCACTGAGTGCTCCCTTTTCCTCCCTTTGTTTGTTTGCACTTTCACTTCCACCCACCGCTTCTCATAACATCAGTGTTAGCCTACATTTGTAGGCTAACACTGATGTTATGAGACCCACCGTCCATCTGGCCTTTACACGTCAATGTCTAAAAAATCTCGCACCTCTTTTCTCAACATTAGCTGCCAACATTCCTCTGATTCAAAGGGAACCATTGCAACAAGAAGAGGTTTGACATCATTTGCAGCTGTGGGAGCTTGTTCAGCTGTTTCTATTTTGTCACTTATTCTGGATGTGTCACACTGACACATTCACTAGAAGCACTAAATAGAGATTACTAATAGCAAATTTTAGGGATCTCTTAAGGAACCATTGGGATCCGTCGGTAAAAGCACACAATTTATGGTAGGTGTTTAAACTGTGGGTGAACTTTAGGCAATGATGAAATGTATTTCAGCTACATGGATTATTTGTTTTATTAAGAAATATATATCTAAGTAGTGTGGTTGCACATGTATGGGGTCCCTACACACTGATACCCCTAAATAAAATTCATTGCAGACAATTTCCTTCAGAAGTCACCTGAAAGTATTGAAAAAGTATTCATACCTTTTGAGTATTTCTACATGTTCCCATAGCAACCACAGACACCACTTCCTTTTATGAGGATTTTTATCAACACAAAATAAGAAATTATTGTGAAGTAAATAAAATGAAATTAAAATCTGAGGTATTTGTCATAAAATCAGAAGTAATGCAAGTGTTTTTAGAACCCTAGGCTACAACACTGTAAAAAAAATGTTAAACTCAAAACAAAAACTAAATAACACCAAGACACAACCTGAGTTAAATCAGTGCTAACAAGCTTAGAAATAGTCAGGAGAATTTACAACTATAAGTTCAACATTAAAAACTTCATAATGTACGTTCTGTGTAAAAGATTCATTATGGCATATCATTAAGTCATTAAAATAATTCAAATTTAACTTAAGGGGGCTGTCAGGTTTCACATTAAACAGATTTGAGCCTGGATGAGCAACCCAAAACACACAACCAGAGATTAGACCACAGTATATTTATAATACCCGGCCAGTCCAAACCTAAACTCAACACGAAACCTGTTGCATGAACAGTCAGTTGATGTCCACTGACAGTATCTATCCAATGCGACTGAGTTTGGAGTATTTTCTCAGTAAGAATGAGCAAAAAATTCAGTCTGTTCTTCGGTTCCTTTCTTGAGTTTCTTCTTCCTAATTCATATTATAGGTGTTGTTCTAGAACATAAAATTCTAATAAAATAGAAGCTTGTGCTTGTAGCATGATAAAATCTGAAAAAAAACTTAATGAGGCACGAATACTTTTCTGAAAGGAAGTAGTCATCCCTTGTTCAGTTTCATTGTTCTGTGAAAAATCCTGTCAGTGTGTGTACCTGATTAGTCATTCCCTTGACTTCCTCCAGGGTAGCAGCTTGTTTTTTCATCAGAGCCTCTTGTTGCGGGCTGAAGTCTGCAGACTGTAACACAGCAAAGCACAAAACATCTTCCATTGATTTGTGGTTTTCATAAAGAGGTTTGAGTATGTCTGTGTATGAAGTGTGAGGGATGTACAGATTAGTTGTTTTGTCTGTAAGTAGTTTATCTGCTCATGTTTCTTCCTGAGAGCGTATGTACACATCCCCATGGAATGCAACCTGAGAGAGAGAATCGATGCAGTTAAGTCGCCGGTTCAGTCCTGCTCAGTAAGATTGCTCACCCCTTGCACTCCAGCACTCAATACTGTGCCACTGCTGATTAGAACGAGCGACAGTGATGTAAACAGTCGTGGTAATTAATGGATAAATCCTGATTATGTTGATCAGCTTGATCAACCACACCTTCTGCAATGCGACCAGAAGGTGTGGGAGGGTGAGCGAGGGTTTTCTTCTGCGCTACAGATTGAGTCAAGTGTTGCAGCGCCCAGTAAAAGGGCCTGGCCATTAACCCAGATGCATCAGATCTAAATCCTGATGAGCTGACAGGGGAACAAGAGCAGAGCTGAGTGACTCATTGACCACACATGCATTAACTCGTTCCTTTTGAGTAGCTTCTGAGTAATGGGCAAGCCTGACCTATGGTTGGGGTCTGCTGCACTTTATTCAAAAGGTGAAAAGAGTCTGTCAGCGCGCTAGAGACTAAGGTCTTACTGTGGTTTGACAAGATACACAGATTCTTTTGTGTGTGGGAGTACTTACGGGTCAGAAATGTGTACATGTGTTCCTGAAAGCAACATGTGGGTGTACGGGATGTGAACATGTTTGCTTTAGCATGCCTCGGGTAAAAATTCTTCCACGTTTGATTCAAATATGCAAGCACTTCATAGTCACAAATTTGAAAATAATAATATGTTCAATGCACTAGTATAAATGAGCAGAAAATAGTTATTTTAGATGTTTAATAGTCCAAACATCAAACAAGGTCTTAGACTGGAGTGCTTCAACCTTACCGAAGGTGTAGTAAACCAAAAGGTTTGTCCCAAATTGGGAAAATTAGAAAAAGTACAGCGATGGTGGTGTAATGCTGTAGGGCTTGTTTTCTTTGCCCCCTTTGGGCATTTAGTACAGATTAAGCATCTGTACTTATGGAGCACCTTTTAGATTTACATCATGGATGTGCAGTCAAGAAAATCTGCATCAACGATGTGAAATCATCATGTCAACATGAACCAAAATCTCTAAGATTTCTGGTCCATGTATACATTTAACACCTCGTTGAATATATTCCACAACGAAATAAGGTCATTTCTGAAGATAAATGGGTGTCAAATGCAGTACTAGCATGATGTGCCTAACAAAATGGCAGATTAGTGTACATATTACAATGTATTTACAGTAAAACTATTAAAACTACAGCTGATTACTTACAGCAGCATCAGACTGACTGGTCTCGTCCAGCATCTCGGTGCTCATGGCCCTTTTCAGCCTAAATGAGGATAAATTAAAAGAGATTACCTTCGCAATAAAAAAGAAACTGCACTTTATATAAATAATCCAGTTTCTAGGAGTGAGTTGTTTGTTATTGCTTAAATTCTCATTTCCTTTCATTTTCACATGGCAAAACTAATAAACTATGAAGAAAAAGAAAAAGCAATTAAGACAATGAACTTACTTTGACTTCTCTGTGGAGGAACATTTCAGAGCTTTCTTCTTTTCTTTGGCTTCACTATGGATAAAAAGAAAAAAAATAATAAAGAATGTAAAAAAAAAACGTAACTTTTTGAACAATCAATCTTTAAGCAAAAGTTGCAGGTCTGACTGTTTCTGGTGTGACCTTATCGGAGTTGCTTTTGCTTCCCCGCTGTTGTTTAAACACCTGTTGGATTATAACTGTCCTGAACTAACCATCTGCCCACTGGGGACTTTGGACAACAGACACCTAACACCATAAGCCAGCCAAGGACATTGGAAGACCCGCCTGCTGAGGTGATTCATTCAGCATTCGATGTATTCTCTTTGCCAAATGTCAAGTTTTTCACCTCAGATGACACATGCACACACAGTCAGAGTCGCACTGAAGCCTCGGGATAAAGATTAGACTCAGAGGGACTCAGCAAAGCCTTCTTGATGTGTGCATCATGTCACAGTTGTTTTTGCATGTGTGACCGTACCTCTCCAGGGTCTTCAGCTCAACGGTGTGTCTCTCCATGGCCATCTCCAAAAGCTTAGCAAGTCTCTGTCGCAGCAGAACAAAAAAGTGGTACAGTCTTAGTCAGTATGTAGGCGTAAATGAGGCATAAGTGGCTTTAAATAAAGTTCTGATGTTTAAATTGGTGATTTATGAAAAATGAGCTTGGACAGAGCAATAAGTCTATTTAAGGGCCATTGTGCCCTTAAATAGACTGACAATTTGCAAAAAGAACCTTAGCCTGATGCATAACAAAATTTGTTGTTTTTTTTTTAAACACCTTTTCTCATGATCCCAGAAGCACAACAAAGAGAGGTAAAATTAGCTGCTGCAGGCCGAAGACGAATTCACACCAAGTTAAATAAAGACGGTGGAGAAATGAGTGAGTGGCTGTTAGATATGAGAGGAGCTTTATTACAAACATATTCAGATTTTTTTTTTCGGAGTCTAATTATAAGATCCTCCCTATAATAATAGAATAACAAAATAATTGATTCAAATGTCTTGATATAATCTAATAGAGCAAAACTAACCCACTTATGACTATGGCGTAAAATGGCTAAGGGACCGCTTCAAGCTTTCAGGGAAATGAAATGAAATGAAATG
>NW_015113120.1:272734-279652 GCF_001443285.1 Poecilia latipinna | reverse complement strand
AGGGACAAATAAAGAAGCACAAAGCTGAACAACAAAGTAATACTACTTTGCATGGCTATAGCAGGCTGACTTCAGTTTGAATGCAATCAAAGAAATGCTGGAAGAAGCTCAGAATATCTTCCATTTAATAATTCATTTCAGGATGATATGTAATTATTTCTTGAAAAGGAGATTTTGCTTTCAATCACCATCCACTGATATAATGAACAAGGAAGGGTTAATGAGGTAAAATTAGCAATGAGCCTCAAAACAGCATGATGCAGAGCTAAGAGCACACAGACACTGAAATGAAGGATCCAGATCCAAAATGTCCATGACTCATAGAAAGGTTGTAGCAATCAATCTTTTTGAATTCGAATGAAAGACAAGTTTTACCCTGAAATGAAAACCTCGCTGTGATTTTGGCCTTTTGACCAGCTGATAAGCATGTGGGGTAAAAGAGAGAGAATCATCAGCTAAAATACTCAAGGGTCTGTACCATGACACAAAACCTACTTTGAATCTTTTGAAACAAGGATTGAGGGAGAATTGCATTATACGCTTAGAGTTTGTATTTATTGGAAGTTTCAAATCACGACTTTTGATAAACTGTGTTAAAACCTTAATTGAGTGAGTTCCTGTCATGGGATGGGGATTTGCAATACTTCTGGGTGTCATCAGAATAAAAATAAAACTTTGGACAATATTAATATTAAAAAAAGAGAATAAAATGAAGTGGTTCTGGTACTGAACCTTGAGGTTCACCTTTACTGACTTTGAGGTATTTAGAAGTTGTGTTCTGTCAATCAAATACGTTTTAAACACTAAGCTATGCATCAGCAATAAATGGTTCATGAGTCCAGTACCTCAAGACATCAATTAAGAGAGCATCAAACTGTTACGTAGTGTCAATACACTACATATTATTATCAATAACTAAGAGCTGCTGCCATTTTAGCATGTTTTTTTTTTTTTTCCAGCATGGAAATTTGATATAACTTCACTTATATATCATTAACGGGTTTTTTTTTTAGTTTTTTCTTACTATGTATTTATTTATTCATGACAACATCAGAAACGTTTGATGTGTTCACAATGGAGTAGCTATCTTTATCTACTAACTGTTGAGCCTGAATTGAGATTTTCTGGTTGGTCTTCTAGTACTAATGTCTTTTTTTATTCTACTCTGTGCTAATATCTAATGAGTCCTCATGTTGCTAAAATGTGCTTCTGTTTTTAAAACCACTGTCTCAGAGTGCTCGGTTTGGTACAGGGTGAGTCACCTTAAAAGCACTTCCAGAGCCTTTCTGATGCCATATAAATAAAAGCTTGTTGTCCATCTTGGCTTACAGAAATCCCCCTGCTGCCTGCGCATGCTCTTGTAGAAGCAGGAGATAAAACGACAGCTAAAAAAAGACTTTTAAAGCTTGCACGTGCCACAGACTGTTATTTGACACTGTTTGCCTCATTTTAAATGTGATTCTCAAACTGCATCCCTTAGCAAAGTTTTCACACCCTTGACCTTTTTCAGAATTTTTCACATTACAGTCACAAATTTTGATGTACTTTATTATGATTGTGTGCTATGGACTAACAACAAGTAGTGGATAATTGCCAAAATTGAGAAAAATGATTTATAAAATTATGCATTGTTTTCCATCTCCCAATTATACATTGCTTTGTCATTTTCCGTTCCAAATAAATAATAGACAATGATAAAATACATGACTGCTTTTGCAGAGGATGGTATGAACTGTCTTTGACTTGCCTCAGTAGCGCACTGCTCTTTCTTTTTCTTCGTCTGATCACACTGTTCCGTCCACAGAGCTTGTAGCTCGGTCTGCATTTTGTCCTTCTGGTCCTGAACGCGTTCTTTCTTCACACTGTTGTCAGAAGAGTTGTCTCCTCCCCTGGTGGAACACAACAAAGCAAAGCATATTTATGAAGAAAGGGTTAATAAGAGCACAGCTTGCCAAGGCTGATTCTGTGTGCGTAAAAAAAGTACTGCAGGCAAAATTCATTTGGTGATATTATGCATCATTTAATATTCAGCTAGGAAACTATGCTAGTTGCAGAACATTATGCATACATCCAAAAATAATCTTATCAGTGCAAATATGCTTCAATATTCAGTGCTGCTTTGCAAGAAGGGGAACAGTTTTTGGTGCCTGGACAACACAAATTAGTGAACCAATTGACCCCTGAACACATAGGCATCATCAACAATTGCCTTTGTCAAACATTCTACTGTTTTTCATTTTAAAAAAAAAACTAAAATATCCACATACTCTTTCTTCTTCAGTGAACCCTTCTTCTTGATAGCCTTGATAGAGTCGGAGTATTTCTGGATCAGGTCTTCTGCTTTTTTCTGATATTTCTTTTCAGCGTCTTTCAACTCCTTTTCCTGACGCTTGATGACCTTCAGATAGTTCTTGTGTTGTGTGAGCTGCTCGACAGTCACCGTACAAGGCTCTGCAACAGAAAGAGACAGCGAAAAGTCGCAGGAATCTCCCATCTTTTCGGAGCATAATAAAATTTAATCAACAAAATACATTCAAGATTGATTGATATTTTGTCTTTCCGAAAGCTTTATTAATAGCGTGGCAAGAGGAGGGAACATGTGATGGATGCAGCAGATGAAACATATTATCGTTACCTTCACTACTAGAGGGGGACTGAGATGAGTCACTTGATCCTGCTGATTCTGACGGCAAGCTGGACAGGGACACAGATGCGTCCTCTGCAGGAGCGTCTTCTCCAGAAGCGGGTGCAGGTGCCTCCGAATCTTCTTTATCTTCATTCTTAGGGTTTGCATCAGGATCGGTGCCTTCTTCCTCTTTGGCTTCTGGAGCTGCCGCTGACTTTGGGTCCACTTCTTTCTCAGCTTCAACTTCCTTATTGGCTGCAGGAGCTTCAGGAGGAGATTGAGATTCAAGTTTTCCTGCATCTGGCTCATCATCTTTAGTAGGAGCGGCATCGGGGGTTTGAGACTGCTCAGGCTGTTCTTTAGTTTCTTCTGCACCGGTTTCAGAAGGAGACTGGGACTGACTGGTACTTTCATCGGTGTTTGGTTTAGGTTCGGATGCAGCCTTTTCTGAAAAAGTTAAAGAATCATAAATCAGGAAGTGATACCTGGTACGAGAGTCATAGAATGGTCAAAATGAGAGGTTATTACCTTCAGCAGGGGCCTCATTTTCCTTTGCCTTCCCTGCAGGGGGTTGATCCCCAAGAGGCAACTCATAGGGAGAGATGTAGTCGGATGATGACTGCAGGGGTTAGAAAACAGAACAGAAACAACCCAGCAGAGGTTGTCATCTTCCAGGAACAGAATCACTGCTGTTAGATGTTTTCATAGTAAATCAAATAAGATCATTTTACCGTTTTAGGGGTCTTTGAGGTCTTGTCTGCACCCTTTGTTGGGTTAAATAAGTCTTCTGTGAAATCTGAGGAAGGAGTGAAACACTAATGTTCTTATTCACTGGGATAAGGCTTATCCCAGTGAATAAGAATATAATCAAAATGTTTAAAAAGTGAAACATATATTATATAGATAAAAAAAAAGAGGCTTTGATATAGAAATGTTAGCTTATTGTTATATGCATTACATGCTTTGTTAGAGATTATTTTCTGCATCATCACAAGTTGGCATGTAAATGATCAGCCTGTGTCTCTGTGGAAGGGCTAAGGAAGTATCCCACTTTCAATATGACCCTTTTGATTCTCTATGGTGGTAAGATTGGCAATTAATTATGGTGATTAAAGTGGGTGTTGGTATTTTTAGCATGTGTTTACCAGCTCCCAGGACTACTGGAAAATGAAATCAGCATTTTTATAGCTTTCCAAGTCTCCAACATGAGTTCCCAAGTCATCACTGACGACGGAAACTTTGCACTGAACCTCAGCACTTCTTCCAGACTCTGGGATCCTGATTTCCAAATAAAATGCAAATTTTCTTTTCACCTTTAGCAATAACCTTTTAGTGCTGACCCTTCTTGTGTAGAGTGTTAGAGATTGTCTGCAAGTAATATTTCCTATTATTGTATGGATCACAACATTCCTTTAACAACGTAATTCTGTATTTATCATTTTTTAGAAAAACGTTTTTTTAGAAGCTACGATAATCAAAATTACCACGAAATGTATGCTTCAGATATATTACTCTGAATATGAAAAATATACAGGCCTAAAGAATTATTAAAAATAAAAAATAAAAAATTTTCTATGATATTACAGTTTTTTGACATGCAGCATTCTATATTGTGTTTCCCCTTGTTAGCAGTCATATTGATGGCAGATTTTAACCTTCTAACTTGGAAACAGAACAAAAAGCCAAGCACCTGCAAAGGCAGCGGGGATGTAGTCCTTGACCTCTATGTACACAAAGAGAGCAGGCAGAGTGAGAGGCATGTTGCTCTCACTGCGCAGGCAGATGTGATGGAAGCCTGCAGGGGACAAATGAAAACTGTGATTTTAAAAAACAGCAGCCCCTTTTGAACTGAGAGCATCCTCAGCAGCTCATGCTCACTGACCTGACTGGATGGCATCGATGGGGATTATTCTGTGTCCCACAAATTTCCCATTCTCTTCATGAACAACAATTCGTAGAGAAGCCATTTCTGGAAGCAAGATCTATAAATAACACACATATTGGGTCTGAGAGCTGAGCTGCATGTTTTACTCTTTGGAGCCATCTTACTGTTCCTACCTTCTCAAAAACAAAAGGCTCCTCATTCCACACCGGGTTAATGGCGTTGGGCGTGGTGGACCACTTCGTGCGATATTTCTTCTTGGGGTCACCTGGCAACCCAATCACTTCCACTTCAACCCCGGTTTTCACACTCTTTTCGGAAAGAAACTGTCCTGAATAGATCTGTTGGGACAGGTGCGTGAGATTCGATAAAACACAGGTACGAACTGAGAATTATGGGATTGATGAGTGATGCTGTGGCCATGCATGCTGATGAGCGAGTGGATATAAATAGAGGTGAGGCTTTATGTCATGCAGGGTCTGATAAAATACCAGGAAAACAATATTCCGTCACAGTTGGAAGCAGACATTGTACTCTGAAACCAAACAAAACATGAGCACTCTTCCCAGAACTATAGAGGCTAATTTAGTGCTCAAATTAAAGCACACAAAAAACAACCTGGCAAAGCATAAAGAGAAATATGATAAGAAGTTCTGAACCAGCCTTTATGGTTAATGTGCTTGCCACCACTGTGTCAATCCTGTCACAGAAAGGGTCAAACTTTTTGTCGCTGCGGCGCATCACGTCGTGTTTGAGGAGGTAACCCGTTCTGCCATTGAATTCAAACAAGGCCATGTTCAGCTGCATGGGGAAATCTGAAAATACACAGAACCAAGGCCCAATTACGCCACCTCGCTTCAGTTTCAGGAGCAACAGTGAGCCGCACTGGGGATGCAGATAGCGGCAGAGGTCAGTGTAGCTCAGAGAGGTACACCACTGACCTCCAGTGGTGAACAAATGAAAATCTGTGAGTTTATCAGTAACGTGAAAAACAATTTAAATCTACCCATTGTTTGATAGTTGAGGGCCACCATTTGACAGCCTACGTTCCAAAAAGGCTGAGGGCTGTAGTTGGAAGAATCCATTCTTGTTCCTTTGGGGTAAATTCTGCTCATCTGTCTCTTGTTGTATCTATAAAATAAGGTTTAGGAAGTACATTTTCAAGTTTCTTAAATTAGTTCTTTTTTTTATTAACCTGTTTTTTGGGGTTTTTTGTCCAGATTTTTTTAAGTGCAGGAGTTCTTTTTAAGGATACTCGACAAATTCAACAGCAGTCTTGGAAATCATTGCCTCGCCTCTGGTTTCCACAAAAGATGAGATGACATAGCTCTTGTTTTTCTCTGAAGAAAAAAGAAAGAAGGAGAAAAAAGTCTGACTTTTGGATCTTTAAAAGAACTGAAAAAAATGCATTAATGTCCTATGAGCTGATGTTATACTTTTGGCATTTTCAAAAGAGATGAATTTGTTGGGCTGGATGTAGTTGACTATGGATGACATCGCCTCATACGCAGTCACTTCCTGTCCAGCCGTGCCCTGTTGGGGAGATGACAGAAAGTTAACTGATGTTTGGACCCTTCAAGGAGAAATCTAGTATTTTACCTCATCTGATGTCTTCATTTTCTCCTCATCCTGTTCTTCGGTATCTTCTTGCTCCTCGTTGTCTTCTGTAGCAGCCTCTCCCTCAGCTTCCAACACACAATTATAACATCAATACATTGTAAGCATATGAACCTGGACTGTGTTTCTGTTACACTGGATTTTTAGAGTAGACCTTGATTTTCCTGGGTGGGAGCTGCTGGGTTGCTTGCATCTTGGGAGGAGGCATTTGGATCCTGGGTGGGTTCAGCTGCAACCGTCTGTTCGGTGACGGCAACAGCAGTCTGGTCTGTGGCGGCTGCGCTGGTTTTCTTAGCCTGGGCTGGTTTCTCGTGGCTGCCCTTCTTGTTCTTGATGAGGATCTTGCCCATGAGTTCAGATGGGCTTGGGATCTGCTGGCCTGGCTTCAGCTTGATACAAGACATAGGGAGTAGACAACTTCAAGTAAACTTTTCAAGTTGAAATATTAAAATGTTTGTCTTTTTCAAGATAATTACACAAATTACACTGGTATTATTTTGTCGATTACTCAAGGTTTCTGTATAATAACACATTATTGCACCTGATGTATCAAAGAGGGTTTGTTTCACAATTTCTTAGAGAATAGATCACAACTTGATCTAGTATTTGACATAAATCTATATTTCAGGAAAAAGCTTACAGGGTATTTTTCCAGAGGCTCTGACAGTAGAGCATCACCAAACAGGGTTTTGCAGTAGTTTGCCATTTTCTCCTGCTGTTTCACCCTAAAAACAAACCAGAAAAACACCCAAATCTGCTTAAAAGGTCCAAATACATTGTTACTATGTTATAC
>NW_015113120.1:262925-269548 GCF_001443285.1 Poecilia latipinna | reverse complement strand
ATATATATATATATATATATATATATATATATATATATATATATATATATATATATATATATATATATATATATATATATATATATATATATATGTATTTAAAGGCAAATTATTGGATCATGTAAACAATAAAAAAGATCTTCTTAAAGAAAGCTTACGAGTCAACGTGGTTCTCAAATGAGAGAACGACAGGATATTTTGAGGTCTTGAATGCACTCTCAGCAATGGCTTCAATCACATCCTGTTGATGACACAAAGTATAATAAATAAGTATTTATCGATGTATGTATTTGTCAAAAGTGTTGTTGTTCTACTCAACACTTTTGTTGAAATTATTCTTCGCTTTCCCAGAACTTATCTAGAATTTGTTGGCTATTTTCTGGTGATTTCCAGAAAGCCTAATTCATATTCCTTCAGCGTTGAGCTTACTTTTTCTCATTTTGTGGCATAACTTACACAAAAGTTCCAAGTAACCTTTCTGGAATTTATGGGTTACTTTCTGAAAATGTATGGTCAAGTTACTTTCCAATGAGTTACAGATTATTTTCCTGGATCTGAAAGGTCACAGTGCAGAAATTCCTGGCTATCTGCTTGTGGTTACTTGTCCCTTTCTATGTATTTCTATATATTTTTCTAAGGTTATTAACTCAAAATTACTGTGCAGATTCCAGAATTTACAGTACTGGAAAGATCAAGATGACTATCCGGATCTTTTCAGAACTTATTATTATGTCTCTAAAACATATGTATTGTCTCCATGGAAGTAACAATGGAGATTATTACTTCTCTGGATCTCACAAGTTTTAACCCAAAAGGCAAGCTTTATATTTAGTAGAGCACCAGGATGCAAATCACCTCCTAATCTAGCCCATTCCCAGCTAGTACACTTTAAATCATATCAGTCATGCACGAAGTTAGCAGAGGTTGTATTATGTATTGTTCTTGATTTATGTAAAAGCATAAAGTCAGTGTTACAAGCCTCATGTTTAAAAAAAATCACTGAACAACTTTCCAAAAAGTATGAACCTCAGTTTGTCTAACAATGAATGCTGAAGTCATTTCAATGCTGAGCACCACTCTCAGACTTAAATAAACTAAACCAAGCCACACTTGGGCCCCTCGGTCCCTGCAGCTGTCCTTAAAAGGAAGTGTTGAGTGTAAGAGGATAACACCTGCCTTCCTGTATGTGTTTGTCTTTTACTGTGAACTCTTCTGAAAGGCTTTCTGCAGTTTAGCTTATTTTAAACAAGCGAGTCAGCATGAATTAATGACTTAAAACTTCTTATGTGTTTTAAGAGAATATTGTTTTTTGTTGCACATTTCTGAGAATTCATGTTGTTTAGTGCAAAGACGATCCCCCCAAATATTGCCAACAACATCTGAAACTACCTTGAAAAGGATCTCGGTGCACATGGTGAAGCCATGGGTGATGATGGGCTCTTCATCAGGAGGCTTTCCTTTCCAGCAGTCCAGCTCCAGACATCTGCATCCAGACAGCAGGCACTGACGGTACATCTCTGGAGATGATACGCCAGAGAACTGACCAGCTGAACAGGGAGAGGAAAAACATATGTTAAGGTTTGCAAATGCATTCACTTGTTTAGGGTTTAAATGGAACTTGAGGGAGGGATATCTGTTAATGGAAACAATACGAGGACCAAGAAGTAGAATTAAAGATTTGCTCCAATGATTTTAGGGCTGAAGTCAGGTCAGTGTTTGACCTGTTAGGTATGTGTTGTGCGAGGACTTGATGAAGTAGTGGGGTATCGGTTGGGTCATGTCCTGACACTTGGCCAGCTTGTCCTGCATGACTACTGATGTCTCTGGACCCATCAGGAAGAAGAGAAAACCTTCTGGAGAGATCAGACCTGCAGATTGATAGAAAAATAATTACAGCAAAAGTTCAAAAGTATCAATGAAGCAAGAAGTTGATCTGTGAGTTTTCACCTCTGTTGGAGTTGGTGGTGAGGGGTTCATACTTGTCAATCAAGGCCTTGATCTGGTCTTGCCGTAGACGTGGAAACAGTTCCTCATTGAACCGAGAGTCCCGCTGCTTTTCATTCAGGAACTTGGTGAAATTTTCCTTCGTCATGGTAGGTTTGGTGGAGCTGGAGTGCAGAGTGAAACAATGAACCTCATGGTGCTCAACCTTTTCACAGTCCACTATCCCCCAAGTTGTTAGGGTGGACGAGGTTGAGAAAAGCCAAAAGCCAGACCAGAATAATTTCATCTCTTCTCTTCGAAAAACAATGACATGACCTACTATGAAGTGAAGATCTCAAAGATTTCTGGTCTAGGACAGAGATTTGTCAGGAAGGTCTTGAAGGCAGCTTCAGTGAATACATCAGGCTTGATGGTGTCATACTGGAACAAATTAGATTTTATATCACATCTTGTTTAAAAAAAAAAAAAAAACTTAAAAAAAGAGTTGAGCATAGACAAACTAGGGATGGATTTAAAAATAAAAAGCAAAGTATTTTTTGGTTTCCGACCTTTCCTTTGGGGAGGTGAGCTGAAGCTAAAGCACTTTCAACCCTCTTCTTATCAGCAGGGAACATTTTGTAGATGCTTTGGGAAGCACAACCAATATATTAGGCAAAACTATACACATGCACACACATGTGAGACAGTTGATCTATAACCTACTTCTTCACTGGGATTTTGCCGTCCTTGTTGGTCTGAAGAGAAATGCGGATGTATCTGAAATTGATTTCATGGGATTTTGATTAGAATTCAAAGTGCAAGTAAAGAGAGAACTCAGTCTTATGCAGTGGCTATTTTTATTTACATCTACACCATTGTCACGTTAAGTGCACTTACATTTTCTCCAGGAAAACCTGTCTGCATGCATTAGTTCTTGCAGCATTGTATGCTATTCCAAGAATGTCGTCTGCCCAGTTCTTAGAACAGAAAAATACACAGAATATTGAATTATATTCAAAGTAATTGAGAGAGGAGATTTACAGTGCTTTGCAAGACTATCAGTGCCTGTTGATGTTTTTTTTTTTTTTTTTTTTTTACATTTTATCATGCTAAGAACAAAAACCCGGCATGTATTTTATTGAAAATATGCATACCACACTTTTCGAGAAAAGAAAATGAAAACCATGGATCATTTGCCTTCTACTTCCAAGTAATGCATTAGCAGTCTTGTGTTGGCATGTCATAGAGAAGGAATGAAATGCGTTGAAGTGTATGTTTGTGACATGACAAAATGAGAAAATGTTAATGAGTGTGAATACTTTTGCAAGGCATCTCAATTAGTGTATGCAAGATTATAAAAATGCACACTTTCACCACTAGATGGTGTGAACATGGCAGCAGTTCAGGGCATTCTGGTAAATGTTGTATTTGAATGAAGAAAATTTGTAATTTTATTTCAGCTGATTAAATATAAATGATGGCGCCATAAAGTCTAATAAAGCTAAAAAGGAAGCTGTGAGTGCCTTATTAAAGGGGAAGCAGCGGATTATTGCATAATGGCAGGCGGCTTCTGTCTGTGTTTAAGCCATTTCAGGGAACAAGCGACAGAAAGACTCATGCAGGGGTTTATTTTTACCTGAGTCACTTTTTCTTTTGAGGCAAAGAAGTTGTGATAGGTCAGATTCACCATGTCTGGGCCTGAGACGATGGTCAGTGTTTTGGCAAGGTGGTTGCTGTCGGGGAAGTCCAGGTTGAAGACATTGCGGACTTTTGGATGCTGTAAAAAGACAAAAGTACCATCGAAATTTGATTGGTCTTAATTTTACTTATTTTGTTAGTTATTTGTTGAGCTTGATTTACAAGTTAGATTATTTTTACCCATTTAAATAAAGACCATTTTGAATCTGCACACAGTGGATATCTGGAGGATTCATCTTTACAAACAAATGTGGTGACCAGAATATGCAAACACATGCACAGGCACTTTGAAATCCTTACAAGCACACACACACACACGCACACACACATACACACACACACATACACAGAGAGAGACACAACACACAGGAAAAAGCAATTCCATGTTTTAGATGGGACCTTCCAAAGCCTCTCCACAATCAATCACTTTCCTCTCTCAGTGATGCAGAAATGACGTCAGCCTTGGAGCAGCTTCCCAAATGCTCCTCAGGGGCCATATAGAAAGATGTACTTCCAGCTGCACCCTGACTGAAATTATGCAGCTCTCTCAGCTCTCCGGGGAAACACATTTCCCTCTCAGTGAGGCATGACGATGGACGGCTGCATGTTGCAACTCAGTGGGGGCTTTCGAGGACTAGAAATGAACTGCAACTAACTGGCAGCTTTCAGCTCAAAAAAGGAAAAAGAAAAACAAGCCCAATCCCAGAGGACACAGATCATGAGTTAGTCAGAGTGTGCTTATGTCTCTTTGTGCACCGGTGCCTCAATGTGTTTCATCTGGAGTTGGGCAGAAAGCCTCGTGCGTTTGTCCCCTGCTGTTTTTTTGCAATGCAAATATGTTTTTCAAATTAATGGGCAAACTATGGGCTCAACACCGTATTTGCATGCATGCAGAGATTCCTATACAAGAAACAACTTTTATTTGACTAAATTGCAAAGAAACTCCAGATTATTAAATAATTTAATAAAGTAATTAAGCAATACTTACTTTGGGAAGTTTTGCATATTTTCCTGTCCTTGTGTCCCTTATTGTGGCAACGTCCAGAAACGTTGTCTCCTAGAAACAAGAGTCGGAGTCATATCTTGCAGCAAACTCTTCGTATCAGCACTGGGCCAAATACAGATTTAGATACTACAACAAAATCTATGGGATTTACTTCACCTGTAGGAATATTATGCTTTCTTAAAGTAATATGCAACACCATGCTATTATTCTATTTCAGCCAAAACACTTGAGCCATATATTAAAGCCGCACAGGTTTTTTTTCTTAATGTGGTGACCTTAATGAGGGGGAGCAGGGCACTGGAAGACTGACAATCTAGAAAAATGAAAAGGATCACAGTCCAAGCGCACGTCAGCACTAATCAATAGCTGCCTAGGAGGGAAGGAGGCCAAAGGAGCTGTGAGTTATCCCACAGCCTTCACAGATTGGAATCACATGAATTTTACTCACCGTCTGAATCTGGGACGCACTCACCTGCCTTTCAAATGTGAGCAGATACTCTGTCTAATACAATCCAATGCATCAGCTCTACAACAAAATCCACCTACATGAAGGTCACATTTTAAAATAATTCTCAGCTTTCTGAACACTGTGGTCCAGCTGTGAGCTGGTTGCAATCGCAGCTTGCCAACTTTGTAGCTCGGATACAAAGAGAGTAAACAAATACTGTGCAATTAAGCTGAAAGGTTGTTTTTTTTTTAAGATGCTGTCATTTGGATTGCACTAATAGTCTTTTCTATAACACTAATCTCACTGGCTTAATGACTGAATCTTGGTTGCCGTTTCAGTCGCTGAAAAATTGATTACCTTGCTTTGGTTTGTCCAGTAGACATAAAAACCTTTCGGATCCATCTTCATGGTGACGGGAACAGTCTTTGTTGTGTCCTTGGAAGAGAGGAGGGAATTGGCTTTCACACAAATTAAATGTGTATTGATTTTAAACAATCCACTTGTTGCAGTGCACATTCACCTGAGATGTACCAGACTTTGAGCTAAGTGATGAACTGATTTTTAGATGAAAACCAGTTTCCTTCCTTACCAAAATGTTCACTCACCTCTGACCACTTGGTAAACCGTTCTCCTTTCACCAGATAGTCTTTGACCTCTGGGGGGTCAAGGAAGTATCTTTTCTTATTCATTCTGCCCCTCCTGCCCAATTAAAGCTTAAATAAAAACTGAGTATCCACCATCCTTATACCCTCTGACTAGCTTATCACTCCATCTGAATCCAAAAGATGCACTAAACTGGAGTTCATCCCATCTGACTAGAGTCAGGACGCACCCTAAGTCAATATGCATTGCAAATGAAGTCAGGGAAGACCCATAGCAAAGTAAAAGGTGAAGCTAAACATCTGAACATCCTGTGATTTAGTGACTTATATTCCAACAAAAAGGTGTGGTTAACAAGTGATTAAACATAACATTTGTCTCACATCAGAAAGTATGTTTTTAATGCAACAACACAAATATTGACAGTTTTAGTTTAGAGTGGTACCAGAATATTAAAATCCAATATATAATGATCAAATAGTTTGAACAGTCAAGAGAGAGTAGTGCTCACAAAATCTTGTTACTGAACCATGGGTTCAGTCATGAGGAATCTTCAGAGACGACATAAAAACTACGGTAGCTCAGCTAGGAGATGGCACAGCTTGAGCAGAAGTCCAGTAAGTTCAGTGAATATTACCACACCCCAATTTTGAACCTGAGTAATGTGTTCAATTTTTGTATTTGAAAGTTCATTAGTGACGGTTCCAGAGATTTTTCATCTCAATTTTCTTAACCATCTTTAGTCAAAGTTAAACAGAATAAATCCATACAAAAAACAAAAAAAATCTTTTTAGGCTTCTGCATGACTGACAAACTGTTGACAAATGTTAAATTGTATTCATTTTAATTAGCATTTTGAACATTTAGTTCTTTAACAACTATATATATATATATATATATATATATATATATATATATATATATATATATATATATATATACTCTTTT
>NW_015113120.1:210665-259764 GCF_001443285.1 Poecilia latipinna | reverse complement strand
TATAATATTTAAAAAATTTTTTTTTTATAAATATATATATATATATATATCTATATATATATATATATATATATATATATATATATATATATTCCCTTTTTCAAGTAATTTGCAGACCAGCTTTAACCTCAGACATATGTATTTAAATATGTGTATTTAAATTACACATAAAAGTAAAATTATTAATGAATAGATCCCAGTGTGATTAGCACTGAATTTAATTTGTGTTCATAGTTCTCACTTAGAGTTTTAAATAACAAAGTATAAAGTTTTACAACTTTATACCTTATAAAGTATAACTTTCATGTAGCAAAATATACATACGTCTCTTTTTGTTTTTTTCTTTTTTAATAAATGAAAACACCAATTTGTCTATGAACATTAATAACATTTAATAATGTTATTATTAAATAATACTCCATGGAGATGGCACTTTTTCCAACTCCATAGAAAAAGTGCTAATGCTGTCATCTGTCACCTCACTAGTGAGAGAGACCGTGTCTGAAACCATTTCAGCTGAGTGAAACTCTAAATAAATTTTGTGACAGCAGCTGAGATAAGTGGAGAGATGGTTTTCATGTAGTTTGAGTGAACTGACCCTTAAATAAATAATCCCAAGAGACACTTTTCCTCAAGAAAGACATGTTTTCTTCAAGTTTCTTTATTTAGGATATATGTTTTGAAGATATGCATTGATGACATTATTCTTTTTAAACTCCTCACTTACTTTGATTGTTATTTTGCTTCAAACTTCAATATTTATCACTTAACAGATTTTTTTATTTTTTATTTTTATTTTTTTGTCAAATTATTCCTCAACAACCATCTAGCGTCATTTCCCTGATTTATTTCTCCACGCTGGGTGCTGGAGGCTGGTTTCTGTTTTAACAAAGGATCCCCAGGTATTTGGATACCATTCAAATTTAGCTCCTGGCTGTGCAATAGCCAGTGCAAACAGTGTGTCAGAACAGGGACCACAGAAGGGACATTTAGGGAACCACAGCAGGGTCAGTTTATCCTAACAAGATCAAATGTACATGCTCCCTTGTCCCTCCTGATACCGCCAATGAAACAAGGTAGTGAACACTATCACCTCCTCCAATGTGCTGTCACTTTAACCTGAATGTTGGCTCATGTTTGTAATTGCTCAGCTGAAATGCAGAGAAATCACTTTGCATTTTCTACCTTGTGAAAGGATGCACTTAAGGACAAGATATGTTTTGCTGGTCAAACTGCTGCGAAAGGGAAAGACGTTCACCAAAGTATACAAGTTATATGAAACCAGGTAATACATCAGGAATAAAACTAGGGACCTATATGGCTGTGGTCATTTAATTTGTTTCACAAAGATGCACTACTTTATCTGACACTACAGCCAACCCAAGGCAATAGCAAACTAAGTCAGTGTAAACCATGAAGGTCTACCATAAATGTTTACTTTTTAACACAAAACAGGGATCTAATATTTTATATTTATTCATGTGATTTAATAAAGATAACTATTTATTGTTAAAAGAAATACAGTTGAGATTTCAAGGAATTGATAAGTTTACTTCATAAAACTGCAGATAATAATAGTAGTGTAACATTTAGACCTACATTATATAACTCCTCCACTAAAATGAATAAATCGGTATTTTATTTTTATTTTATTTATTTTTTGACACTGTAGGCATCCTATCCACTTGGGTGCGCGCATCTAAAACTCTTGAAAGACCGGTCAGCTAATCCGCAACATCCTGGTCTCCATGCATTGTCCTGATGTAAAGGTGATGATAGATGATGGGGGTTTTTTTCCCCCCCCCCCCCCTTCCCTTCCTCTTGGGGGTGCCGCACAGCTGCTACTTCTTTAAGAGACACCGCCCGCCCCCTCGCCTGTATTTTTAGCTGAGCCAGCTTCTTCATTTGCTGGATAAGTCAGGCATATCTCTGAGTGTGGACTGGAAGGACTTCATCGTTTTTTAATGCATGACATCAGTTCGCATCCTGTGGATTCGCAGTGGGCCCATGCAGCCAGATGTTCCCTTGGAGTGTCTATTTTTTCAGATGCTGAAACGCGCAGTCACCCTGTGGATGCTTGATGTGCGTTATGAAACGCAACGCTGCACCGGGTGCCTAAAATGAGGCGAGATCAAACAAATTAAAGGGGAAATCTATTCATCTACAATCCAAATATTGCTGCAGCGCAGAATCCTGCTCCTCGGCCCGCTGATTCCTCTTTTCCTTGGACTAGGGGATCAGGAGAAAACCTTCAAGACGGAGGGGGTAGTGGAGCATCGAGGGAAAAGCAGGGGCAACATGAGAGAGCGGGACTTCATGCCCAACATGGAGAGAGGCAAACCTGCCACTTACACGGGGGACAAAAAGGCTAAAATGGCTGCTAAGACTAACAAGAAGTGGGTGAGACTTGCCACTGTTTTTGCATATGTGTTGTCGGTGTCCTTAGCAGCCATTATCCTGGCTATTTACTACAGTCTGATCTGGAAACCGACCAGCGCATCCTCCTCATCTGGGAAGCCTGTGGTGCCTGAAGGGGTCTCCCCCACCGCGAACATCTCAGCAGTTTCTCCAAACAGCAGCGTCTCAGAGTGGAACTCTACACAGACAGTGGTGGTGACTGATATGGCTGTGAACCAAACCAGGCTGGCCGCGACCCCGCGCAATTATGCGGAAAGGGGGTTCGTCTACTCGCGCGGCGCAGCGGGGACAGAGAGTGCGCACGCGGAAAACCTGAACGCATCTTCCCACGGTGACACGCACACGAGCGTCCCTCTCACCCCGGAGGAGGAGAGCGACGCGGTGACCGAAAACAGCGGCCCCGAGCAGGCGGCCGCGGACGGAGCCACTGTCCCTCCGACTTAAAGCCGGAGCTGAGAGGAGACTGATCGGGCCGCCCATTATAACCCATCACTGCACCCTCTCTTATTTAAAAACGTAAAGTTTTACATTCTCAAAGCCGCAGGTCGGATTAACACAAAGGTCTTCTTGCTGGAGAGCTCACTTTGCAGAGCCCCCGGATGGATGCTGAACTGCACATACTAACTCATAACCTTGATTTCATGCCTGAGAACAGAGGACCGCTATTTTCCTCAAAGATCACTTTCCCCTGTACTATGCTTTCCTTTTTGTTTTAAGACATCTCTATGCCTTAAATCCACTTTTGAAGCCAATTACCTGACCGAAAGTGCGGGCAAAACTGGTAAAAATGTTTCCAAATTATATAGAACGATGGCCAGAATTATGTCTTTGGTTTTGTAGGACATTCTGTTATACTGAGCTGTAATCTATCAATTTAAATCATTATTACAAGGCCAGCATTTGCTTGTGGGGTCCATTTAGGTTACAAAATGGGCCACAAATTGGATTGCCTGAAGATTTCACCATAGACATAGGCTGGTGTTAGATTCTGGTTTATGAATGCTACCGTTTTTGCTGTATTTATATTTACATTGGTCCAGTTGACGGAACCTTGATCAATTCAGTATTGCAGTGATGAAATTCTTTGTTTTTCCTCCCTGGGTGTTTCTTTCTACCAATTTTTAATTCTTAGTCTAAGTTCAGACCATGCCTGGAATAAAAATGTGAAGCAAAATGCAATTTCACTCTTGTCTAAATTATGTCTATGTGCACCCTGAATTTAATTTGTTACTTTAAATTTAATACATATACTATAGGCAAAAATATTGAACTTAAATTCAGTTGTACATTTCAAGAGCCTGAATATATGCTTTTTGATGTTCTTCCATTTATATTGTAAAATAACAAGCTGGTTTTAGCTGGTTAATTAGTCAACCTACAGCTGTCTGAGTAGCCTGCCTGCACTTAGGTGCTTTACAGACATTCAGGTTAGAGGATGTTAGGTGTCATTTTAAAACAGTGACAAGTGGTGCACCTTTAGTTTAGTTTCCACACCATGACCAGTTGTGTCTTTTGTGTCTGGGACTATTCTGAACAGTTAAATTTGTCTTTCTTGTAACCATGAGGGAAGTGTAGCAGCCATCTTTGAGCCAGCTGAATCAGCAGTGCACAGCAGCAAAACCTGGGGTAGGACCACCAGAGGTCAAACTTAAAAAAGAAAAATGCTGTAATCTGTTACATGTAATCAAATTAAGTTTGTCAAACTTACTTTATTTACGTTTGCTTTACATGACATCTTAATAAACTTATATTTACTTGGATAAGCCTAATTTGACTACTTGTAACAATTTTTTTTTTAAGTTGGATCACATTTTATTTTTTCTCTGTATACAGCCAGAGATCACACTGGTCATTCTGGAAACAATTTCAGATGTCATTAAAAATAATTTAAATATATTAATGCTATCTATTTTTGTGCTTTTCAAGCCATAACTATTTAAAGTTCCATACCTACATATCAGTAACCAGCCTATGTCTATGAATTGTAAAATTAGGCAAAAAAAAAAAAATGGGAAGCATATGGGTAGTAGATGTACTGCATAATTTGGTTGGGCCATTCAGTATCCAGCCACCCTGAACAAACTTTATATGGAGCCATTATTCACATCTTGGCTGGGTACTTAATTTTTTTTTACATACAGCCTATAAACTGTGCTTTCTTTGATTAATCAATCTCTGGATTCTATCCCATTAGAAGAGCCTGCATTATTAAGTTATGCTCAGGTACAGTATGTGCATATAACTATGTAAATGTTATGTGTATTTGGTTCTGTACATATAAGACAGGCATACATATTTTGGCCTTGAACTTTTAGTGAAATATAGCAGATTTTTATTGAAAGTTACAGTATATATAATAGGCATAACTATATCCCACCATACAAATAAACATCTGTAGGAAATTATTAATTTCAATGGTTTTCTATTAATTATCTGTTATCATTCTGTACGCCGATGATATATTTGTTTATTTAGAGCATGTTTCTCGAAATGTGGCACAGGTACTACTGGTGGTACTTGTGCCTGTAGTAGTACTCAGAGGAACATATGGTATCAAATATTTACAAGGTAAATGTAATGTAAATGAGCTGTAATGTAGAGCTAATAAGCCCAAATTGCTAAAGAGATGAGATGTTCAAGCACATTGATCTGGATGCCTATTTAGATCACCTACTGGGAATACCGATGAAAACTAGCCTTTTGGTACATTTACATTTAAGTTTATATGTTTATTGATGTACGTTATCCCTTTTGAATACATGTATACAAATAAATATATATTAAAATAAATCATGGAAGAGGAGAGTATTTTGAGAACTCTGTTGTAGAAACAGAGGAAGGCGAACTGGGAAGAGGTGCCTTTGGCTGTCATGCTGCACTTCATTTTCTTCTCAAATTGTAGATTTGATGAGGAAAATAATATCAAATCCAACCTGACTGTGTCTGAAAAGCCGTAGGATTTGTGTTTTTTTTGCACTGCATGATCAGACTAGTTAGGAGAGTACTGGGAAAATCCTAAGACCTTTGAAGTTACTGCTGAGGTTGGGGCATCAAAAAAAAAAAATCTAAGGCATAATCTGGGTGCAAATATAACTGTGTATGTCAAAACCGTATAGTACAGCAATCTTTCTCTGCTTGTTGAGAAAAAAGAGGCATGAATAATAGTATGTCATATAAAAGATATGTCAGAAAACTTTATTTAACATTAAAATGGCAGTCGTTATTGTGCCATTAAAATATGGTGGATGTTTGTCAAAGGATTTGCAGCTTCCACCCTACATTTTATAAGTGTGACTGAAAAGTTTTCCTGGGCTTGCTCCAATTGACTTGGATTGTCTCCAGTTGATTTTTAACCAGGCCAATCAAGCGAACAGAAGGAGAAGTTGTGAATAATGATGTTGATTTTCTCCACTGTTTTTGAATTGTAGTCTGCCTGTAGCTTTAGCAATGGCAGTGGAGGAAGTGAACAATGCCATTCAGTCAGTGTTCGTCATACTTCAAAATATTATATTAACATTGATAGCCGCCTTGTTCGGCTTGGCACTTCTCGCTTAGCATTGGAGCATGTTTTTTTTACAGCACAGGTGATTTCCGGTCTCACTGGTGCATTACAAATGTCACGGGCAAAATGGAGGCAAATGGGTAAAATTTAAAATCTCAACACAGTCCACACCTCCAAGAAGCAATCGTTTCGCAACAGCAGAGAGCCTAGACTGTCTGTGTGAAGCAAATAGCGAAGGACAAGGGGTTGATTTTTACCAGGCTAGGTTGAAATAGGATTCAGCAGTGTTTATTTATTTACTGTAGATGGATTTTTCCTTTTTGGATGCTTTGTGGTGCAGTTAGTAAGATTGTTGCCTTGCAGAGGCAACAATCCTGGGTTTGAGTCCCAGTCTGAAGTCTTTCTGAATAAAATCGTACCCAGACATGTGTTCTCACTGGATAGCTCAGCTTGATCCCACAGTCAAGGTTAAGTTATCACTCCAAATTGAACTTAACCATGAGTGTGTCCATACATTTTTTTTTTTTGTTCTGCATGTGTTGCTCTGTGATGCCCTGGCAACTTGTCCAGGGTTTACCCTGGCTCTCACGTAAAACATCTCTGGAGATATGCTCCAAGCATGTATAGACAATAAATAGCTTTTTATTTGCTGACTTATGCATACAGTATTTTAACAAGAGCTACAACTAACTTTCATACAAGCACTCATGGATTAAAGGACAAAGTTGGAGTGCCTGGAGAGAACCTACTCATGCACTGGGAGAGCATTCAACCACCTTTGCTAGAACATAGACTTCAGGCTGGGATTCAATAACAACACTATCTTCACTATCTTTCTGAAAAGCAACCATGTCAGTGTGTAGCCACATGTTTTAATTCGTGAGAAAAGTTGATGAGACGGAAACCCTGAAAAATAAAGTGTATTTCTGGAGCCATCACAGCAATCTAAATACATGTCAGCCATATTGGATTTGAAAGTCAGTGTTGATGTGAAACATCCAACTTTTCTAGTATAAAGGCCTTCCTAAACTTTTTCTTTTTCAGTCAGGAGCTCTGATTTTTTTTTTTTTTTTTTTTTTACTACAAACATGCAAATGGGTAATAATGTGTTGATTTTCTTGTGTGATCTAACATCAATTTAAGCTGATGTTTGAGGAGTCTCTAAAGAATATGGTGGTAGTGTGACAACAATTAATCTAAACAAATAAAGCCAAAGCAGGTCCAAATAAATTTTATTTAATTTCACTTAACATCTTCCATGTTCTTTCAAACATGGTTAGAGAAATTTAAATGAACAGTGACTCAGTTCAGAGTGTATAACAATGAGTGCTGTTTCTTGTGAAGGCGTAGGTACAACAGAAGTAAGAGCAACGCCAGCACAGGGACCTCAGCTTACAGCCAGCCTTGTGATATTAAGTGTTTAATCAAATTTAAGGAGACTCTTTTGCACTGTTTATGCAGCTGTATGATCAGCAGGGTTCACATGTTTTCATCTCACAGACTGTGCCACAACTCCACTTCATAAAAAAAACACACACACACACACACACACATGTGACGAGCTACAAAGTGGAAACAACACCAACACCTGCTCTTCTCTCTTGGCAGAGTGTGAGGGAGGCGTATCGATTTGAGTTCTCTTGTCGTTGCTCAGTTCGGAGCAGAGAGGCACATTACACAATGCTGCTTGCTGCTATTTTGACTCCGCTCTGTCTTAAAGAGGGAATCGCTCGGATGAGAGGTTCGACTTCTGTGGTGTCAGTGACAGCCATTATTCACAACTGCGATCCAAATTAAATCATTTGATTTCCGCTGAGCAGCCAGCACCTCACTTTGATGTAAACAGTGAGGACAGGCCTTGTTGTGTCAGCGTGACAGATTTGCAGAATCAAAGCCAAGGTTGTGTGCTAAACAGGAGGTTCATTCATCAGAGGAGGCAGCAGGAAATAATTACAAGACCGACTGACTGGTGTCTATTTACGCTTTTGGTCCTAAAACATGCATAGCCAATGGGTCCTATGGCTTCTTTTGATGGAGGAGTTTATCTGTGCTTACGGTTATTGCTGGGAGCTGCATCTGAGTCAGAGCACACGGCGTATGACCTCATGGCTCTCAAACCTATTCGACCAAGCAGATGATTCAATTATCTGATGTCAACTCAGTCATATGTTCCAAAAGAGTCTAATATGAGATTTGTTTGAGTAGCAAAAGGAAGAAAATGGGTCACAACTATTCACGCAATCAACTAGAAGAAGCGTTTATTTATTGTAATGCAGTGTCTTGCAAAAATATTAACTTTTTGTCACAGTAAAACAACAAACTGCAATGCATTTAATTGGGACTTTAAGTGATAGGTCAATGTAAAGTAGTCCATGATTGTGGAGCAGGTTTAAAAGTGAAAATTCAAAATTCACAAAATGACTTAAGCTTTTACAGAATGAATGGAGAGTTTTAAATGTTCACGTCTTCAGATTCTCAATAGGAATCAGGTGTGGACTTTGGCTGGGCCATTCTGACTTTTGAATTTGTTTTGATGCAGACCATTTCATTTCTGTCTGTATAATAAGGGTTGTTGTCCTGCTGGAAGGTTGACTTCAACTCTAATCTGAAGTATTTTTCCGCCTCTAACAGCTTTTCATTAAAAACCTAGAACTCATATGCACAAGATATGATTCCTTGTGCATTCAACATATTAGCTAAAAGCTTCTTGATATTTTTGTACATGATCAGCTGAATAATGATGACGCATCTGAGAGATCTTTTTAGAGACTTTGATTCATTTTAAATTTTTAAGCTTATACTTTTCCACATAATTCTGTCATTGCCAGGAACATGGAATGGGGACAAAATAAGATGAAAACAAAATGTCTTATTCACAGTATAAAATGGTTGAGTTAAAGGACTTTCAATTTAGGTTGGTTTGTGCAAGAGACCAATCTAGAAAGCATGTGTCATAATACAGGAGACGTATTCAGGATACAGGAAAACTACTACTAATTGCAATTAAAAGATAAAAGCAAAGAATTTTGCACTATGAAGTAAAAATCTTAGTCTGTGTGAGTCATACACACTAGAAGGGTGAAATAAAGGAACAATCCAGTGGCATATCTTTAACTAACAAATGTGGACTAACAATCAAAACATAGCTGGGAAATGAAGGTTGGATCACCACTGCAATATTTCAGAATAACGAATTTTTAATAAAGAGTGCACTGAAGAAGAAACTGCTCATTTTTGCTTTGTATTTGTGTTTTGTCTTCCTGGCTTAAGGCATCACACGAGCCTTACCATCATATTACCGGCTGGTATTACAGAAAATCTGAAGGATGAATTTGTTTTAACAATAAAGCAAATAGAGAGTAAAATATGTACAGTTGATCTATTGTCTTATGTGATGTCACTGGAGACATTTGGATTCGGAAGCTTGTATCTCTCACGGAAGATTTTATCTTCACTAATTTATGACAGACAACAAAATACAAAAACACGACATCTTTATATAAAAATGTGTGTTTCTGTTGGTTACAAACTATTTTCTAAATTAAGTTGATTCTACTGAGGGGTCCAAATAGCAACTTTAAAACTTGATGAAATGCAACAGTATTCAGTCCTCAATTTCAATGCCTCAAATGTTTATGTACATTTTAAAATAAAAATAATTCCCAGAGAATAAAATAAATTCTAAATAAAAGGACAGTTCTTTTATCGGATTAATGGTACTGAAGCTAGCTGACCGTGGATCAGGTTGGAGGTGCAGGGACATTTTCTCAGTCTTCCTGTTTCTAGAAGAGGAAGAGAAAAGCAGGAAAAGGAGGCAGAGAAGACACAGTCATCCTGAGCAGAGCATCCGTAGAGGCGTGGTTGTTACATGGGGATGGATGACTCATGCACCAGTGGGGATGGATGACCTGTCAGGTTCTGTCAGGGTCGCAGTGCAAACCCAGGCCAGAACCCGCTTCCACATAACCTCCATTTATCAGCTCTAATAACAGACTTCAGCTCTTACCTCATTGTTCTAAATACCTGGCTGTTAAAATACATCACACACCCAAACAAGAAGCCAAGTCCGCCCTTTGTATTTCACTTCAAAGCGTCTTCTCTTTGCTGTCTCTAAAGACTGACAAACAGAAACACATTGCATCTGCACAGCAAACTAAAAAGCTGGCAGCAGTAGAATTTTTACTTTAACATAAGCATGCTCCATAAAATACTGCTTATTGAGCCGACTTTATTATTTAAAAGGCTTTTTTATATGGAAGGGTCATGATTTTGTGAAAGTGCTGAGAAGAAACAATGCCACAGATAAATCCTCAAAAACTGCTGTGCAGCTTCATTTATCAGCTTTGCAGTTTTTCCTTTATAGTTGTGCTCCTCCCTGTAACTCACAATAGTTTTATCTATTTCTGTAGCCAAAAATGAAGAAAAAAGTGAATGAGCATTAAAGAAGAAATGAGAGCACAGGAAAGAGTGGTGGAGAAGAGTACCAGTGGTTTGTTTGGAAAGCTAAACATAGACTTCAGTGGATTACAATGGCAACCTAAAAAGAAGCAGTAGCACACTCTTCAATTCCAATTTGAATTCATGTTATGAAGATTTATTTGATGTTTTATCTAATGGAGATTTTTTATTATTAATTCATGTTATAATCTCTGCTGTTCTGCCCAGCAATTGTACTCCAATGTGCACAGACATAATTGTTTCTCCCAGCAACTCTGTCACCACAATAACCTATTTGACATTAGCTAGCCATGTAAGGGTTGTGCAAGTCTAGTTATTTGAGATGATCAATCTGTAATTTACAGATTAAAGCTTAAAGTTTTGGTGTAATGAATTTGTCAAAAATGTTACTCGAAGCACATAATCTAATTATCTAAACTAATTATCATGATTTATCATGGCTAAACATGCTGCAGGACCATTTAGAGAGAGCCTTTACTGATGTAATGTGATACATGTATATCAGCAGACAGTTTGTGCTGACAGAGGATAAATAAGAAGCAAAACAGCCATAAAAGAAAGGATTTTTTAACTGATACATTTTATAATCACAAACCTCAAGGATCTGGCTTTCGACTCCCTGCTCAGGATATCTGTTGCTGCCATGGCACGAACTGTGCTGTGTCCCTTTTCCTCAAATTTAGGTGCTCATTCTGTTAAATCCAAGATTATTGGGTAAAAAGTGATTCGGACACAGAGGCTGGTTAGTGGCTCTTCAGATGTTTACTTCTACTGAACTCATCCATGCTTTCTGAGTGCTGTAGCACAAGTACTCACTCTGTCTTTTTTCTGTCTTGCCAAAAAGCGGTCACTCATCCATTTATCCATATATAATACTTACTTACTGTTTTTAAATAAAGCCACAAGAAGTCCTTCTAAAAATACATATTTCCTTTGAAAAGTAAAGAAAATGCTAATTCTGATATTTATATTTCATTTTCTCAACATTTATATGCTAGATGTCTAAAATATTTTGTCATTTGAAAACTGCTTTTGTGTATTAGATTATTAAAATCCTATGTTTCCATGAATATAAATATGTTTTTGTTTTCATTATTATCCATTTTTTCATCAACAGCTGCACAGCACCAGTACAAAGAGCAGACAGGGTTCTTTGTGACTTGCGATGGCAGACCTCTGCACTAACACTGCTTTAACGTAGTTGCAGTGGGACGAAACGAAAAACTCTTTTTTTGTCCTGGAAAACAAGATTATGAAGCTTCCACACTATGAAAAGCTGACATAATCCTACATTGCATTTCAAACCTCTACAACTGCCTACAAGACTAATCTCCATAGCAGCAACACCCCCATGCAGTAGGGTAATGTGTGAAAATCTTATCTTAGTTTAACATCAAACTGCATTAAATGTAGCATACACACAAATCAGTACCATTGTTTTCCTGAAATTAGAAACAATCAGGACTGTGTAAAAGAAAAAGAGGTGTGCACTTCTGAAACGAGAGAGGTTGCTGTTATGAACAGAAGGTCACACACCCAAAAGGCTGCCATGGAGATAGCCCTGGGAGGAGATAATTAAAATACTGGCACCTATGGGAGGCCCCACCTGTTTCAAATGCAGCAAAGTGAATTAATCACATCCAGTATGAAGGGAACACTGTGCAAATTGAGGCCTTGCATTTTCTGTTTTACCTGCCAGTTTTCTCCACAACACTTTATTAATTATCACTATTGCTCACAAAACATGGAATTATATGTGTTATCTGGAATATTTACTATTTAGGATTTTTGATCCACAGATGTGGGTAAAAATAAAGAATAAGGAGCCACTGAATTTGCTAGACATTTTTATGAACTTATTGAACAGAAACATCCCTTTTTCTGGATTTTATGGAGTAACATTGGGAGTCTAGCAAGCTCCTGCTAGGTGGGTAATTAATTGGACTATTTACTATTACAGCCAAAACTGTAAGAGGCAGCTGCCTCTTATAGTTTCCTGTAGTTCCTCGATGGCTTTTTTTTTACTGCTACTTTATTTATGAAGCACTTTAAGAACAACAGCTGCAACAAAAGTACTGCACAGATAAAATTAATGACTTAAAACAACAAGGTCATTAAGACGTTAAAAGCAAGTCTCAGGGTGTGACAGATGAATCACACAAGGTAAATTAAGTAGCTGAACTCTAGAAATGAATCAAAACTGTAGCCATTGTTCCAGATTATTCATTTAAATATCAAAGATAGATGCATAAAATCTATAAAGAAACGTGAGATTGGAGTGAAGGTTCACCTTCCAAAAGGATAACATGTAATTCTCCCAAAGTGTAAAGTGTACAAACTCCATAAAGGCAACTTTATTTAGTGATATTAAGGCTGAAATTTATCTTATTTGAGGCAAAATACCAAAAGATTAGATCAGATGTACACTTATTCTACCGTCGGTGTGAAGTGCAACAAAACAATATTAAACATCAAAAGGTTTTGACATACAGAAACAAACTTTATTGATGTTATGACTTCTTAGGTTTGCCCTACGGTACATGAAGGCTTGTCCCACATGGATTCACACTGCAAAAAGCTGTGGCAACAACTCGTACGCTTAAGAATAATCACATACAACCGTTTTATTTTTGCATGTGAAAACTTAAGAGGGCAGCGTTGCACACACAAGGTGAATAATAACCTCCTACATTAGTCACTTCATGAAGTAATACCTTGAAAGTACCTGACAAGGACATGTAACACCTAACTACTCTAGGATCGTACGCCCTAAACGTCTTTTTACACTGAATCCCACAGGGAGTTTTAAAGGCATCAAAGGTCGCCTGTTTTTCAAACAGATGCTCCTTTGCAAGAAATGTACCATCTTCTCAGTACGAAAATTAAGGCCTCCTCTTGTGTCCTCGTGAATGGATTGAATCCATCTTGCTGTTACAACAGTTTCCAGACTATTAGTTTTTTTTTGTTGTTTTTTTATTTTTTTATGTAACTTCATCCAAAGCTGATAGTCTCCCAGCCTCATAAAGCATGTCCGCTGCGTTCTCCACTCAGGGTTATATAACTGTTTACTATACTGCAGCTCTGATGGAAGCCACAAACATTTCCGAGGACAGTGTTCTTGTAAGGCTTCTTATCATGTGATACCAAAAATAACACAGCTGACAGGCAATAAACACAAACAAAAAACCACACGCTGGTCACAGGGAGACAGGTTTTTTTTTTTTTTTTTTTCTTTGTTTGATTCGCAAGGAACATTCGGATGTCTGCACATAAGGCAAATAAATAAAATAACTGCAGCTGCACGTGATAGTTATGATACAAACCATTAATTTAAAATACACCTTCAGTCTCTGAAGAATCCAAAGAGCAAGGCACAAGAACTGGGTCATTTCTTCACTGAGATCAGCTTTCTGAAAAATGTGAGCTTTCCACAAAAGTTATAATAAAGAATAAATGGCGGAACGATATTAAAGTGGTGTGTCTGCAGAACCGCAGTGCTCTGACTGAAGTAAGTTTGTCACACAAGATCTCATGTCAAGAAAAAGGGGTCAGAAGTCATTTGATCTGATTGTATCATGACTATGACTTTTTTTAAAAGAAGCTGTTTTAGCAAATATATCAAAAACAGATGTGTTTTAATGACCAAAGTCAGTTTAATTTAGGTCAGAAATTAAACTGACTTTAATTCAGCATATGCTGAATTATAAATCTTACTTAATTATTGAGATTGACTTGTAAAATTGTGTAACACCTGGGTTTCTTTTTATGTTTATAGCTAATTGCTTAACCAGGCCCATGTTTTACAAAGTGTTAATGAAATACATGCAACACTGTCAGAGTAGCAAATCCTTCACTCTATAAGGGAAAATATTATTGTAATAATAACATATTTAGTGTAAAGTTGGAGAGAAGGTTGTAATAAACCATTCAAAAACAGTTTCATCCCCCTTTGCTGAAAAAAACTAATTAGCAATTAACTAATTAACTAATTTAAAAAATGCACTTACGGTACGATGCCTCAGTTTTATTACACCAAGACTAAAACATGTATTTAAAGGGACTCTTTGATATTTTTAAAGTGTGGCTCACTTAAAATGTTATCAGCAGTTAATCTTACTGGCAGTAGATAGTTATCTTAGCATCTTCATTTAGTATAAATGGAGGTTAGTTGGACTTAGAGGATGAAAACAAAAAGAAGACATTAATGCTGATACAAATTTCAGAGCTTTGATCGTTTGCTGTGGATGTACAAATGAACGCCTGCAATTTAACATTGCACATGCTTTTTATGCCTCTCTTCTAATTACAATGAAAATGTGTTTCCTGGACTCCTGCAGCAATTGAATAATTTTATTCTATAGCAATTCAAGCCAAGTGGAGTACATGGGTGAGACCTTGAATGGGAAAGCAGCTCCGCCCTGAGAGTCTTATCTACTGTTTGGTTTGCATTTCATTCTCCTCGTTCTTTCTGAGTTTAAACAAGGTGAAGAAGATGATGGTGTTCCCTTACTGGCTATGAAAATGGACATGGCTCCATGTCCGCTGAGGTCTTCAACCCTGGAAGCAGTAGGCTCCCAGAGCTTTAGACGCTGGGCCAGTCCAAAAGATGTCAAGAAGAAAAACAATACACAGAATCAAAATGTTCTGTCCAGTCTAATAAAACTGAATGAGCCTGTAATTACTTTTGGTATTATACATGATACATTTTGCATCATTTAGTTTTTAGCAATGTTTCGTCTTGTTTTTCCTCCACACCCCGACATCACTCGCTTTCCAGCTACACAAAGAGATGGGAGTGGAGGGGGATTCCAAGTCTGTGCATGCTATTTAATTGATTTAGTCACTCCATTACTTTTATATCAGATAGCTTCTCTCAGTTACTTTACATATTCATCCATTTCCTATTCCAGTTTCCAATAAAAGTAACTGCTTGGCTTCTTTATGAAAAAAATAAATCACCCAATGCAAACATTTCAAATGTTCATTGACATATAGTCCTGACATTCCCACTTAAACATAAAACACAAGTGGAAGTAGGCTGTGGGGTTCGCCACTCTCATTAAAATCAGTAAAATTTGGGGTGTGGAAAAAATGCTTTGCTTTAGACACATAAAATACGCTTCAGTTTCTCAACAGTAAACATGGGGCGACAGATAAATCACTGTTATTTAGCAAATCCTGCCCTGGGCAACTTCCAAGAAGCCTTTATTAGGAGTCGCTACTGGCTACCTCTTGAACAAGCTGTTACCTTCGGTCTCCTGGACTGCCTCATCTAGATTTATGCCAAATGAAGATGCTCAGTGCCATGCTAGGTAGCCTAACATTAACTGCTTACAACATTTTTACTAGGACCTCATTTCAAGAATATAGCTGTTCCTATAAAGCTGCCATGTTGGGAGAGTCAGTTTGGTAATCCTGTTTTTTTTTTTGTTTTTGTTTTTTGTTTGTTTGTTTTCTAGCCCTAGGCTAGAAATCTCAAGCTAGCACAAAAGAAACCTTTTTTTGATAACCACCAAGTCCCATTTTCAAGTTTTCTAGGTGAAACATTCTCATCAGAAAACTGTAAAACCAGGTCACTTTGCAGACGCACTGAGAGTTGTAGGTTTTGTTCTGAAAAGAGCCAACAAATAACATCCAATCAGTTACTGAACGTAGAAATTAAGACTCTGTTTTGTGTCTGAAGTTAAATAATATTTTAGTCAAAATAATTCCCAAGGCTAAACCAGGCACTATTATTTCACTGTGGCTTAATTTACTGTCAAAGACTACCTAAGTTAAACTGACTAGCTAGCCTCCAGATATGTACCTTTAACTCGTCATACAAATGTAAACATTCAAAGATATTGCACTCGAGCAGCTTACTAACATACTGAAGAATGTCTCAGTAAACAGTCCTGTACACTCATAAAGTGCTTAGATGTAAAAATATTTGAAATGCTCAATAACACTTCCCAATCTGGTGTCAGAAATTAGATTCAGTAGGAGGGTCTCGCCGCTGCGAAATGGAAGAAAGGTTGGTTTTTAGCTTGGAGGCCACTGAAGCAAAAAAGCTTCCAAAATGCAGCGATTTGGTTTCAGGATTGATGCTCCAAAAATGTCAAACAACCTTCCCGTGCTCTCTCGCCTGCAAAAAGAGAAAACATGCACAAAAATTAATGACTAAATCAATTTTTCCCCCCTAAGTTCACAATTTATGTAACTCAAATGCACCACTTCTCTATGTGAATGATAAGAGTGGGAGGTTTTTTGTGCATGTCCGAGTGGATGATGAGATGAAGAGGTATTATCTGCACTCCACCAGGCCCTCAGGGGTGGTGACTATACTGGGATCAAAGCTGCAGTGCGGATATATTGCACATCGCTCTTCATCCATCTAACTCCTCATCCATTTATACCTCCATCCTCCCATCAGCCCATTTACACATCTATTACATGATCCCCCCATCCCTCTTCCTGTCCCTGGTACTGACCTTGTCATTGCTGGTGGAGTGTGCTGGGTGTGACTCTCCTGAATCTATTCTCAGGACAGACAGAGTGGAGTCTATCAGTTCTTCTGTGATTTAAAAAAAAAAAAATAACAAGCAAATATTCACTCTTTAAATGGTGCTTTGGATTTTATGTGATACAAAAATTCAAAGTAGCACATAATTGTAGCATACATGTCAGAGAGGTGTTTATTTGTATTTAGCAACCCCTAGATACCGCTGTCTGGATCCAGCTGTCATTGCAACCACAGCTGTAAGTCTCCACCAGCTTTGCAAATCTCTTTGCTGTTTGTTTGTTTTGTTTTGGGAAAATACATGACTGGATTGAGAGTTTCTATGAACAGCAAATGTTAAACCTTGTCCCACACTGGACTTTGACTGGGCCATTCTAAGAATTGACTACAAGTAATTTGATTTGAAACCTTTCCATTGTAGCTCCAACGTATGATTAGTGTTGTCCTCTTGGAGATGTGTTGGTAGGTTTGGTATGTTCTTTCTATTTTCAGGCAGCAGCAGTGAGATGCTTAAAACATGGGATACTGTTTAACAAGTAGAAAATTGTTTGAGTTTACTAATTTCACACTGAATACTAACGTGAAATCTGTTTATGACTTAGGTGAATTCTGACGCCGGTTAGTTGCACAAAATTTTATGTAAAGATATCAGAGTAAATAGGGCTAAAAGCAGACTGTAATTTCTGGGGTTTGATTTGTAAAAATAAAAAAATAATTTAAAAAAATTTCTCCAAAGGTTTAAGGTCTAGAACATTTATGCGTTCTACCATCAAAGCGGTTACCTGTGTTCGTACTGCTGCTGTTGCACTTGGACACCTCTACAGGCTGGACAGGGCTCTCATGTGGAGAGGTGCTGGTTTTTTCACCAGAAGTAACGCTGGAAACTTCAGGGCTGCTGGTGTCTTTTGTAACATTTTCAGTTTTAGATGCCCGCTGCTGGGCAACAGGAGGAGAAGGAAGACCCCCTCCTTTATCCTGGGAACTACTATCATCCTGCTCTGCACTTCCACAAGCCAACGGTGGCCTCTGCACCTCACTGTGTTTTGGTGAGGAGGCTTTCAGAGAGCCTTTAGTTTCTGGAGCTGCAGAATGTAAAGAGGTCGTAGTTTGCTTAGCAGGAGCCCTCTGGATGAGTTCCTCTGAGAAACGTACTTTCTTCTCTAGTCCTCGTGGGGGTGAGGTTGCTGCTTTCCTCTGAGTAACTTTATCCTCTTTCAAGCTATCAAAATCTTCAGGTGCACTTAAGGGATCTGGCTTTGCTTTTGAGTCTTGATCTTTCAGATTCCCTTCGTTAGCATCTGTTAGAGCATCGAGTTCTTCAAGGAATTCCTCCAGTGTTGTGTCAGCAGTCTGGAAGATGAAATAAAAAGAACAAAGTGTTTATTGGCTATTTTCTTTGCAATCTGTTCTGTTTGTTTGTTCTCTGTTAAATTTAATTTCTTACCTGTGTATTCTCTTCATCGTCATTATCCTGCCATCTGAAAAACATGAATGTATTTCAGATTTTTATTTTTTTTTTAGTATGTTTACAAATGTAATCCCCGTCATATTCCAGATTTAATTTCTGATGGTCAATTGGACATCTGGCACCTTCTCTGAATTCCCTGTCCACAGATGATACAGTTTATAACAACCAGTATGCTAAAGGTTGCCAACTTAGCAAATTTGTTGCTAAATTTTACTTTTCATACCTTTTAGCTACTTTTTTTTTCCTCCCAAAAAGTAAATAAATCTCGGCACTTTTTATGGAGTTATTAAAGATTTTTGAAGAGTTATGAAACCCTTGTCACACTTCTCCACAATCAGCAAATCCTGCCACTCCCCAACACTCTCACAGGCGGCAGAGTCCTCACACAGCTGTACCTTCACAGGCACAGGTGGAGGAAGATCAGATCTCTCTGCATCCTGCTGCTGATTAACTGAATTTGTGCACAATCACAAATCCTATCACCTATACTATAACATAGACATGTTATAGTATGTCTATGTTGATCATTTTGGATTATTAATGAAGGGTGTACTCTAGAAAAATGTTTAAAATAACAGCTTTAGTCTGAGTTTTAGTAGGTTCCCACATGAACCATAGGCCAAAAGACCAAATCCAGACTCACAAAATCAAAACTAATTTTTAAAAAAAATAATAATTAATGTTAAACAAATTAGTTTTTTTGTGAATGAGAGAAAAATGTAAAGGCTTTTCTTAAGCTGACAAGCACCAGAGAGAATGCTGCATTATTTTATCTTCCGAATAGTCGTAGCAAACTTTACGTCTGTTTAAAAAGATTTTAAGCCGTAATATTGACATAAAGGACAAGTTCAGCAGTTTTAAAACTGAGTCTGCTGTTGCTGGCAGCACACACATTCGTACTCTGAAATTACAAGTGGAGATTGTGTCTGTCTTTAAACCTTGATGAGGGCTTAGCTGTATAAACCTTTGTTGATTAATTGAATCATTTTCCTGGAAGAAAACACCATTTATTCAAAGTGCTTTGTAATTTGATTCTCAACCAAACGCTCCATTTTCCATTAGTGGTGATGATGAGACTGCAGGGAGCAATCTGTACTTCCATTGCCCACTCGGAAAGAGGGAGCAGCGATCAGAAATGTGTTGCAGACTGTGTCAGTAGCACAGCTGGAACCTCTCAGGACACACCTCTGTGTCTTAATCTGTCCCTGCACTACATTTGCTCTATGTGGAATGAAGATTTAAAAAAAATATGTAAGGCATTTTATAATTTAAGATTCAAAGTATGAGGTGTGCAATGCTTCGCTTCATGCCCAGTTCCTCTTGGGTTTGAGTTGAAAAGTAAAACAAGCTCTTCCCCCAGTGCTCGTACACAGCATTTGTTTTAAAAGCTGGAGGAGACAAGCTGACTGCAGCAGATGCAAACAAGGCCTTTCGGGTTATTTAATCAGCTGCCGCAACATCTGAATCAAGTCTCATGACATTCGGCGAAATTTGTACACAAGGGCACAGTTCAGGGAAACAAAATGGCCTTCCCACATCCTATTTACGCATTTCATTAGTCATAGTTATTTCTCTCATGACAATTAACTGATGGCGCAGTTGGAGCAATCCCGATGCAGATTATATGTTTTGTTTGTCACTGACCTCCTGGCCCTCCCAGTTAATCGATCTTTGCCTTTTGCTTTGCTGCTCATCACGAGCACATTTTTAGCTGCCTTGTCTTTGCCTCGCTTGTCGTGACCTAAAATAGGGGAGTACAGAAAAGGTACATTTTTATTCGTCATTTCTTGGCATAGACACAGGACTTTGCAGAGACATTCATATCCCTTAAAACCTTTTAATATGTCCTCACGGTACAACCATAAACCTCATTTCATTAGGATCACAAAGTGTTAACTTACTGTGAAGTGGGAACAAGACATGATGCAATGCTCTCAATCTTAATAATTCACAATAAATCTGAAAAGTTTTGTCGCCCAGAGTTAATACTTTGTCCGGCAACCTTTTGCTGCGACTGTAAGTTTTTTGTTTTTTTTTTTATAAGGGGGGTGGAGGGGGGCTACCAGCTTTGCACTGAATACTGCACCTTTTATTTTCAGAAATGAATTTTTAAGTCTTGCCAAAAGATCTTAATTAAATGCACGTCTAGGCGAATTAAATGCATGAATAAGCTTCGATCTAAACCGTGATGTTGTAGCTCTGGCTGTATGTTCAGGGTCACTGAATCTCTGAGCAAAACTTAAATCCCTTGCTGTCTCCAACAGGTCTTCCTCCAGGTTTGGCCTATTTTTAGCTTCATCCATCTTACCATCAACTCTGGCCAATTTCCCTGTGGTTGCGGAAGAAAACTATCCCCATCGTGCACAATCTTGCCAGCTGTATATTTTTCAGATTTGATGAAAAACATGTATAATTTTCCTTCCGCTTCATGTTGATTTATTGCTAATATTTTAATAAAATACATCAAAAGTTTGTGGTTGTTGTGTGACCTCTGAAAGCAACCAAGGGGTGTGAATACTTTAGGAATGTTCCGAAGCGATGAACGGTTAAATACCTTTCGAGCCCGCCTTCGAACCTCTTCTGGCATTCCGTCCTCCTGGAACCATTAAAAACAAAAATGTGTCTTTTTATTATAGCGTTGTTATGTGAAAGCTTTTCATCCACTTATTTTTTTTACAGAAATAGTCTTAATACCTCTAGCCGAAGCTGCCCAGTCCCTATCAGGAAGAGATTTGTCTGAAAACCTAGAGGGAGAGGCATAATTTAGATGGAGTGAAAATTGTTCCATCTCAGTTCTTTGATATTTTAGTCAGTCGCAGAATTATAGGACTAAATTGTAATATTTTAGATAACCCATTAAAGATTGTATACCAAGAGTCACATCCAAACAGTTTGCAACCACTGAAAAAAACGTAAACCGTCAGATAAAAAGCACATTTCCGCCTGTGTTCTTGCCCGGGGGCCTTGTTTAAGCTTTGCCAAATAAGGCAAACTATTCCGACGCTTATCGTCGGCTAAAAATAGCAGGTCCTCCCTTGTCTCTTTACATTTTGATGCTTCCTTAAACAGCACCAGTAATTTGCTCTCTGCACTACACCTCGACTTGTTTGAAAGCCAACAAAACATTTCAAAAGAAAGGGCTGCATGTCTGCTTCCAGTCATTTAGGCTCTGTCTGCGTGATTTCACCAAGTGATGAGACTTTTTTTGAAGCATGCACTTCAAATAGCTTTAGTAATGGATGATTTAACTGAATAATCTAATAAAGTAAAAAAGAATGCTGCCATTTGTTTTTTTTTTCCTCCCATCTGGTCTTAAAGAGCTTTTAGTCTTTTACCAAGTAGTGATTTAAAAGCAATAAAAAATTAAAAAAATGACAGCATCCTGTGTATTTCTCATGTGTGGGGTCATCTAATATCCATTTCAACAACAATGAAAAAAATCAAGTTACAGGGATATATTTTTCTTTCTTGGAGCAAATTTTAACTAAAAACTGACATTTTTAGCTGCTGACATTAGAGGTTGCATGTTGGGATAAAACAGGAGACAGCGCCCAAAATGGACTTATTTAAGATCGTGTGAGGGCAGCCCTGTTGAAAAAGGTTATTGTCAAATAACGTTTGCCAATATTTGTGGTACACATAATTGAAAGTAGGGGCTACATTGCACAGTTGGTAGCTCTCACTATAACAAGAAGGTTCTGGGTTTGCATGTTCTCCCTGGTAGACTGACTTCCTCCCATGGCCCAAAAAACATGGCTGCTAGGTCAATTGATCTCTCTAAGCTGCTCTTACGTATAAGTGTGTGCATGAATTGATGTTTTTTAATATGACTTTTTCCTGTTGAATACATACATTCCAATTAAGGTTAGATTTTTAAACATAGGAAAAGGGAAACATTTCCGGAAGTGAAAGTGGTCTTAAAGATATGAAGAAAGCAGGATGAGTTTAATCCTGTCGATGTTGCATTTGGAGCTTTAACAAAACTCGGTCATTACGTTTGAAATAAACGTCTGTGGTCAACAGGGGAAGTAAACTTCCATTTGCTACAACAATACTGATATAATGTTCAACATTTTTCATAAAAAAAAATAGTTGTTGCCTCTATCAGCAAAGGACATCGATAAACCAAGATGTTAGAAGACCCACCGTATTTGACATGCTAAAAGGGTTCAGCAAGAAATAAACAGGTCTTACGGGCTCTTACATGTTTTCGGTTTTGTCCATGTCCCACGCACGTCTCCACTGCCCCTTTGCATTTTTGTGGCGCGCCACTCTCTCCCTGTCGATCTGCTCACGTTCCTTCTTCCACCGTAGATACTCCTCCTGCTCCTCCCTTGATGTTGGGATGTTGAGGTCTGTGCTGGGCTGCGGGCTCTCAGGCTCCTACTTGGACACAAAACACGTCAATGTATTTTAACGCACAAAACAAAAAAAACAAAAAAGCATTTTATTGAAGCAGCAACAAGAAAATGTGAAGTTGAAACAGCAAAGAATCTTAATTTTTAGCATATTTATGCATTTTTCTTTCATTTGAAGGCTCCTGTGGTCTTATTCTGAACACAGAGGGACAGTAATCAAGAAATGGGAAGCGAAGACTTAATAAAATCAGGTCTCCTTCCTCCAGGGGCGACTGCATGCTAAATGTAGATCAGATGCAGGCACTTTAATACATCAAAGGAGACACAGGTTGTGCGGTGAAGTTATAAGGCCTTGGAGCAAACCAGGACAATAACTGGCACTCTACAGAGAAATACATGGAAAAGTTAAGGGAAAAATCTGCATTGCAAAGAAATCTGCAACCAAAAAAAAAAAAAAAACTGTGAACAAAAGAGACACGACAAGCGCTGGTAAGCATTGTCGACATTTTCCGTCCCAGTTTGTACCAATTGCAGCAGAGTAAACATGTTGTCTAGGCTCGTCCTCGTGTTTACCATTGTTTCTGCACCTCCCTTATCTGCGGCCCTCAGAGAAGCTCTGTGGCCACATGGGAGGTCATTCTCTCATGTTCAGACAGGTCGACTCCGACTGCCACCAGCCGTTAATTAAATCTAGTTCTCTGTTCTGTAGGACCTCACAAGTACATTTTCAGGAACTGAAAGCCTGGTTTGAAGACCACGTAACAAATAGTTGCCATGTCAACAGGCTGACATCTCTACAGCTCCTCCAGAGTCTCAGAGGGCGATTTGTCATTTGAGTCATTTTGACTGCTTGGATATTTAACTATTGGCAGTGTTTTCAGTGTGGTTATACTTTTTCATTGAAAATGTAATATTTATGGGACCTTTTCCTTCCATTTCACATTTATGAGCTGCTTTGTGTTGTTCTATCACATGAAATCCTAAAAGTTAAAGAACTAAAGTGGTATGAAAATGCAACCAACCATATAGTATTCAGTCTGCCTCCCCAGCCTGTATTATCCATCTCCTGATTTGCCAGTAGGATGCATGACAATGGGTTAGAAAACACAGGAAAAAAAAAAAGACAAAAAAGACAAAAAAAAGACAAAAAAAGACAGCAGCCTCTCAACAACGTGCACACTACCCTCAGATGAGGGTAGTGTGCAAATGTGCATTTGCATTTCTGTGTACTTGCACTCTCTCATGGCTTTTCTCAAATCTGAGAGGGTGCTGTTTTCCAAAAGGAGTGACGATAACTATTCTTGTATAAGTCTGACCTGTCATTAGTTTACCTTCTGCTGCTCTGTATCCTTGTGTTGCTCCTCAGCGTTCATCGGCCTCTGTTTAATCTCCTCCTGGCAGTGAGCAGAGACAGGAAGGTAAAAATGTAAGCGGAACAACACCAGGATGACACAGCAATTTGTTGTCAGGCAGTTTAACATTGTTGCAAAGAACCACGTCTCTGGTGCTGCCCCAGAAAGCTAAATAAAACCCAGGTAGGTCAGTGACTCATCCTGATTAAGAGTCCCACACTGCCCTCCAGTGGTTTCAAAATGCAACAACTGACTGAATCAAGACTGAAAATACCTGCTCTGCAAAAGGGTCTTCACAGAAAAGTGCAGTTTGTAGGGAGATGGCATTAAAACCTGCCTGACCATTTGTAAAAATAATAATAATAATAATAATTGCATCCAACTACAGAAAAATAATTTTTATATTTCTTTTTCTACAAGATTTTTTTTAGCACTAGTGGACATGGACACAGAGAAGGGGAAGACGTGCAGCAAACAGTCTGGGGCATCAACACTGAGTCATGTTGCGCCCCAAGAGTGTGTATATTTCTGAATATCTGACAAAGTAATTAGTTTATAGTTGCACTTTTTTGCATGCAAGAACTGCAAAGACATACTATTAAACTTTTCAACAGATTGGATGACCTGTGTTTTTCTTCTTCTTCTGCTTCCCTGTTACCCCACATTCTGTTTCTCGCCGGCTATTTCCCGGAAACCTGCCAGGGGTCCGTCTCTTTGGCAGCATAATGAGCCTTTTTAGAGTGAGAGGGCAGTTGAATATTAATTAGATCAAATTGGGCCTTTCTCAGTGCTGGGAACGGAGAAACAATCGCGACAGAGGAGCGCAGAGCACTTAAAGCTTCCGTGGAGAAAAACGGAGACTGGAAGCAGACAGACGGTTGGTAAGAGTCCCCTCTGCCCTCCTCACCCCTTTTTGTTTCTCTCCCACTCTTCACATGCCCTCAGTCTCTTTCTTTTCTCAAAGAGGCTATGAGGCATATAATCTCAATCACCCATGAGATACTTCCATACATAATCATTAGAAAATATTTTTTAATGGTTGGGTTGAGCTGTATCAATTGGAAATGTATCATGAGTTTTTCTACTAAAATCTTTTTTTGCATACATTGAGAAAACTAAGGAAACCTGGATGAAGGATCAGTGGCCATAAATACACAATTTCCAGAAATGATCAGGATTATCCTGTTACAGTGCTTTAATGAGGATCATGTAGATATTTCTCCATTGCCGTCTTGTAATACTGAACAAGTCACACTTCCAGCTAAGGGGCGGGTGACCTCATAAAGTTCCTCAAACAATGTGACGCCATTTTGGTTTTACACCTTCCGACCTTATTAGTAGTGTCCTAAGTGTGGTCCACGGGCCATTGGACTGACTCTTTTTGTGGCGCGACTGTATTCAGTTTTTGGAGCGATTATTCCTGAACTCTATACTTTATATTGGGTTTATTTCAGTGTTGATTATTTCTATGTACATTATGAAGGGATTTGTCTTTGCATGTAATGATGTCTCAAACAGATTTTCTTCTGATATCCCTGTCCTATGTTGTCCATTTAGCTGTAGTCAACCCTGAGCAGCTTGCTGTCCCTGCTGAAGAGAAGCATCCTGATAGTACGCTGCTGTCACCAAGCTTTCCTTTCTCTTTATTTTCAGAGCCATGTGAAGTGTTCGATTTCTTCCACTCCTGCAATTTGGCATTTGAACCAAAATTAATTTGCTGCATCCTCTAGAAAGTTTTAGGCAAAACCCAGCAGAACTTTTTATGGTATTATTTAACAGCGGCTTTCTTCTTATCTTCCTTCCAACCAGCTTCGTAGTGTGCCCTACTACTAGTTGTATTTTCCCTAAGTTGTATATCACTGCAGTTTCTCCAAAATTACCATGGATCTCTTGATCACTTTTCTGAAAGTCCAGAAACGGGATTGTAAACAATGTCCATGTGAAAGCAGGGACTGTGGAGCTGCCGGATGACTGGGGTTTTGGCTACTGCTCAAGTGCTGATTCAGCACACATGATAAATAAGGGAGACGGACTTAGTGGGCCTGGAACAAAGGCAACTAAACACTGATTTCATTCCGTGGCTTTTAGACCACATTCACTCAGAATGATTGGAGAGCAGCACTCTGCATCAGCTAACCAGAGAATCATCTACAAATTTAGAAACTCCCATTAGCTTTGCTTTTATATCCACAGACCCCCCCACTTTATGTGTACAGTTGTGAGGCATCATCTGCATGCTCTGCAGCTTATTGACTTGAGCAGCTTGTTTGAGAGCCTTTAAGTGTGAGCGTGTGCTTCACACTGAGACACAGCAGCTGCTCCAAGAGTTTCTGCATACCCAGGGGGACTGAGTTCAGCGAAAGGGTGGCATTTCAAAGCCCAGCCGGTGTGCGCAGGGTAATATCTGGGTTAAGCATGGGATCACAAGCACACTGCAGCATGCAGTGTGCTTGTGATGCAGTGTACATGCTTGTGATCCCATGTAGCTGTGCTTTTATGCAGCTACATAAAAAAAAGAAACTGAATTTACAAACACTTAATAAAAAGATACAGGAACAATCAAACTAAACCTTTCCAGTTCTAGGTCAGTTATGATTTATAAATATTTGCTAAGTGCAAGAACAATGACAGACAGAATCTCATTCTCAAACTCAGAAGCTTACATACCCTACTATCCTTTAGATTAATAAAGACCATCTTAATTAATGGGAGCTACATCTGTGGGTGTAGTTTTAGGCACCTGCTAGTGTGACACCATGGAAAGTGTGAATTACGCCACTCATTATTAGAACAGCAAAAGACCTTTCAAAGCCGTTGGCTGAAGCTGCTAAGAGTGAGACAATATTAACAGAACTTGTACTGACATGGGCTGGAACAACCACTCAGTGTGGAAGAAGCCATTACAGAAAAAAAACAAACATAAAAATCCAGATTACTATTTGGAAATGCATTCTGGAACGAAGATCTCCTTTGCGTTGATTAAACTAAAATTGAAGTGTTTATGATAACCATAGTTACATTTAAAAAGAAAAGGGGCAAAGATGCAAGCCTACATGGAAACACTGAAGCAATATGTTAAGAAAGCAGCTGGAAAGGTAAAGTTTGGGCATAAATGGGTTTTAGGGACAGTAACCTTTAGCATACCACCAAATTAGTAACACATGACTTTCGGACAACAACGTAAATGTTATTAATAAACTTTTGACCCTGAAGAAAGCAAAAAGTAATCTCTCAATACAACTCTTGTTACTGTGGCATTTAGCAAAGAGAAATTATTTAAGTTATCCTAACTGACTTCAAATATGAAAAGTTTAATCTGATTTACTGTCAGGCAGCAGGAACTGAGTGTTTCGTAATGTGTGCAAACATCTGTTTTCAAAAGTCCAAAATATAAAAGGAGTTTTGTGGATCCTGTGAAATCTGCATATAAAACAATATACAGTAATGGAATTTCAAATATTCGAAAGTTACAAAGAAATATTAAACAACAATCAACAAGAGAGCATATCTGGGAGAGAAAAAAAAAACGTTCTCAGAATTCCAAACCAAAATTAGCTTCAAAGACAAGTGTTCAGTGTTTTAAAATATATTTAGACCAGAGTTTATATTAGGCAGTTGGGTTTTTACAGAGCAACAGCTCCATCAGCAGGCCCCCTCTTTCCTAATCCCACAGCAGTAAGTCACAGCCTCTGCCCACCTCCTGTCTGCTCCTCATTGTGCTCAGTCACTAGAGGGGACGGGCGGGCAGACATGTCTGACATCTATGTAAAACACATGGGTGCAGCAGGAGATAATAAACAAAGAGGAGAAGTGCGAAAGAAGGCAGACGGAAGAGTTCAGTGTCAGACCTTTGCTGCTGCTGATGATGATGATGATGATTCCCGCTTAGTCGTCTTAGACGGCTGCTTTCCTCTCCCAGCTGACTCCACTTGCCTCGTCTGTCCTTCATCCAAGGGGCCCGGTTGCTTCTCTGGCCTCTCACTCACCACCCTTTTACCCTGAGGAGACACTTCATAATGTCAGAGTATCACATCTAAGGTGCAGCATAAGAGTCAGACTTGCAAAACAAAGACCCAAATGCAAATTGTGTCCGTAAAAATTGTGTTTCTAGGAGAGCTGCACAGTGTATCACAGAATCTATATTGTCAGTGAAATATGCAACATTGCTTGGATGCAATATTTGGTAGACTTTGGGATTTCCGGTGCCATGGAGTCAGACTCTGCTTGACTCCAGTTTATCAGATGCAGATCTTTCAGTTGAAATATGGAAAAACAACATTCAAATTTTACATTTGTCTTCAGTTACTCAATCACAATTTTTAGTAATTTCTTAACCAAAAGTCTGTAACCTACAGCTCTGAAGTCCCATGTAGTTTTTATTTTTTATTTTAAAAAAATCATATAAAAATAAGTAATATTTTCAACTATAAAGGCGGTAAGAAATGCTACCGTTAGCGTAGCTTTTTCAGTTTTTTAAGCAAAATCTACAATAAACTTTTATATAATTACTACAATGGAGCAAAGGATACAACAGCAAGGGAACATGATAGTTGTTGTTCGACTGACTTTGGTGATAAATTTATTTTCCTTCTTTTTCTACAACGGAAAATAACTCAACTGACCTGGCTTTACACAAAATGTTTTAAAGCCTAAAAACTAAAATATTTGTAGGTAAAATTATTTCAATTGAACCAATAAGTTCTGTTTTAAAGAAAATAAATTAGTCAAAACGCCTCTGAAAATACTGCATAATCAAACAAAGTATGAGTATTTATTTCAAAAAGTGCTTTATTTTGCATGTTTTAAATTGTGAAATATAAATTTTTCACAATTTATATTTGATGACGACCTTCAAGTCTTTTAGGCTGGAAGGTTTCCTTGCTATCTTTTTTCAGAATTGATACTCCTTTTCTATTGTTTTGCTATCAGGTGATCAATGCCTCTCTCATATCATCAAACTGCATAGCTGATACCTTAAATGCATAATCATAAGTTTACAACAAGGTGAACAGTAACTAAAATAGATCTATGAACATAACCAAGGCAGAATTATTCAAAATAAATATTAGTCCAGTTTTATTTTATTGTAGAGGACAGAATCCTTTTAAGAAAGTTCTGGACTGAAGAAAGTATTGAGGTTGCATTTAATATTATTATTAGTATTAATTACAAAATAAAATAAAGTGCTTCTGTCAGTAATCATTTAGTCCAAGCTATTTCTAAATATGGAAGCTTCCATATACATGTACCAAAGCGACTTTACCTTTTTTCCAGCCATTGTGACCGTCAGCTGCTTCCTGGAGCCTCGCCCAGTCCCCTGAGTGGACCCTTCTCCCACCCTGTCAGCCCCACCCTCCTGCTGTCCTGTCCCAATTGGAGACCCACTCCCAAAAGGCTTTGTTACCACCACGCGACTCTCCTGCCCCCCAAACGAAAAAGAAACAGCTCATGAGATTGTTTTGTTTTTTGTTTTTTTTAACAGCATACTCTGAAGAAGAGCTACACAGGATACACACATCTGTGGACTTGCTGATCGTGATGGTGAGGTCATCGGCTTTTCCTTTTCGGCTCTGCAGCGCCATTCCCTCCTCTTCTGCCTTTCTCCTGTCCTCTTCCACCTCCTTAAAGAGAGAAAGATACAGTCATATTTAAGAGACATAAAATCTTTAAACATCGAGAGCATGAAGCATAATAACACATTCTCATTGTCCCATTTTTGATCAATACTTATTTTAGTTATTGGTGTTTAAAATGTTTACATAGTCGTAACCTGCTTTTAATTTATTGCTGAAAAATAAAGTGTTTTAATTCCACTAAAAACAGCAAATACAGTCACTGTTTTACTCATTAAGCAAAAAGCTGTCAGGAGTTGGGACACCTTACTCCTAAGTAAGTTAGTGTTATTTCTTTTGGCTGAAATGACTTCAGTGGGACTCTTGTAGTCATCCAACAACCTCCTACATCACCAGTGAAGTTTTTCATACCTCTCACTCTCAGCTGTGAGATGTTTCGGGAGTTTCTTGAATGTAAAACCTGTTTCAAGCCGCCCCACAGCATTGCGATGAGATCATAATCTGGGCTTTGACTCAAGAACTCTCCGAAGATTTATTTATGTCAAGGATAACCGATTGACATGTACCGTCTCATTTTTTGAGGAGGTTCTTAGAAATCAATAATGTCACGATTCATATTGCACAGACTACATGTTTAGGTTTTATAAAGCAGCCAATTCTTTGCAACATAATGTCTGCATCCTACCATTTTTCAACAAATTCACACACGTGTTGCAAGGAATGCGTTGACACATGTCTGTGATACTTAGAATAACAATGCAGGTCAGGACAGAAGCAGAACTTACAGAATGAAATTATTAAATATTCCTGGTACTGCATTTTTTTTTTTTTTATTATTTGACTGTTTTTGTAGTAAGCTGTCTTGTACCATAGTAACAAATTCAAGGTCAACTTGATTTTGCAATAGGTGCTTTGAAATTGGGGGGGTTTTCAAACTACAGCTCTGAAACAGCGGTTCTTTTGAATTCCTTTTTGAACTAGATACATTACTCCATAAAGTTTCACTTTATGAGCACAAAATAGACGTTTTTTTAATTTTCTATCATGTAAATAAATAAATAAACAATCTTGTGAAATCTATTGAAAGGAAAAGCTGTATAAAAATAATAGTATGTATTATTTTAAAGAAAGACTAGAAATTCAGCTGGATGCTCTGACATAAAGCAGCGAGCAGCTCTTCCTCACCTTGTACCTCTTCATGAGCGCTTCGTTCTTCCTGCGGAGAGCCTCAATCTTCTTGTCCAGCTCCAGATCTCGTTCCTGATCCCTTTTGGGCATCATGTTGCTGGTGGTCTGGTTAGACGCATTGAGACATTAATCAGTTGTAGGTTTCAGATTTTAACTTTAGCTTTGAAAGTCACATAAGAAAGACTATCCTTTTTTTTTTATATATGCCTAAGTAACTCCTCATGTTTACACATGAAAAAAAAAATCAAATTTAGAAACAGAAATAGATGGAGAAGAAAAGAATGATTTAATGTTTAAAAAATTGCATTTTGGAGTTCATTTTTTTTAGGAAATAAATCATAAAAATCACATGCAAAATATGGAAAACTGAAAGGCTCAGGCTGCAAGCAGTCATGTGAAACCTTAATATTGTGTTGTTCATTAAGAGAGCGTAAAGCAAAAATGATTATCATTGAGAGACATCTGTGTCTGAGCAACAGCACACAGCACAAACACAACCTCACAGCCACCACAGATGGAGCATTCATTAGGAAGCTCAGTTACACATATGCAGAGCATCCTAAACATCCCGGTGAAGTCAGCAGGGCACGCCTTGCCACAGCACATGAGGCCCAGGGCTAAAAACTCAAATGTGAACTCATGGAGCAGCAGCTTTATCTCTGCAGCAATGCCACCGATATCAACTGGACAGTTGTTGTTAAGTCGAGGCAGCCCAATTGTTGCACAGCATCAAATATCTGTGACTCAGTGATCTCACATCCTTTGGCCTCCTGTAATTTAATATTCCCTCTACAATCTGGCTTGTCCAGATTGAGGAAAATGGAGCCCAGTCGCAGGTTCCAAGTTTGACGGATCTGTCGAGTTTTGGAAAAACTGATGTGTGTGCCACAGCAGAGAAAGAAAAAACTGCAGGCATTTGGATAAACTTTGGCAATTTTTAATAGTGAGTTTGTTGTACTTTAGTTGCAAGGCAAATCATTTTAGACAAATAGCTTTCTGTCATAAGAACTTAAGCAGTTACAGTTCCTGAAACACAGAACAGTCTTACCTGTAACAAAACATCTCTAATGCTCTTGTGTTCTCCACTGTCAGTTTTAGTTGCCCTGAGGGGTTTTGAGGAGGTGATACGCTACAGTGAGTCAGTCATCCTCCACTGTTGCACCAATGACAACACAAAAGTCAAGGTTGTTTCCATGTGATATAACGAGAACGAAGAGATGACTCACAACGAACAAGTGCACAAAGACCATGGTCTTTGGTGGTGCACCATCATTTGCATCCCGGTTGCTGCTTAACCTACAAAGTAAAGGCTTTTCCCGGAGATGATTTTTGAAGATCGGGGCTCCTACTGAACTATTAACCATAGATCTATGATGGAGTCTGAGCATGGGTAAAGTTTGGACTCACTCTGCCGAAAGAGACGACAGGCCCGGAAAGTGGTTACCTCACTGTCTGCAGTTGTCAGGGTATCCAAACACAACACACCATGAGGACATACCACCAAGAATAGGCGCAACAGAGAACCGACTGTGAAATCTCAGCGAGTCCAATGACGGACACAGGCTTCAGCGAAACCAATGCAAGGAGGAGATTCTGTTTGGGGATGTTAAGCCACTGGGTTGGGCTGAGTGTGAAAACAGTGCAACAGTACAGCTAACGTTCACACACAAAGAATACACAGAGATGGTGTTGTCGGTCGGACGGCACCCATGCTCAGGCAAGAGGGCAGCAGAGGAGGAGAAGGGGCCTGCAGGGAAAAAGCTGCCAAGGCTTTCCTCCTACCCAGCGTTCCTGCTTCCCACAGGAGCGGCAGCAGGAGAGAAAGAATGAGCCAGAGAGAGGACTGAAAAGATGCATGTAGCCAGAGCTAAATCTGCGACAGAGGCAGAGCAGGGAAGACTGGGGGTGGAGGGGAGGGGGGGGGGACCCAACACCAGAGAGAGGAGAGAAGGGAAGCAGAAAGAAGATACTCACAGGTCTTTCCATGTCAGCGGTGGGAGCCGGGCTGGGTCCGGGAGTGGGGCAGCCGAGGCAGCAGAGAGGGCTGCCTCCCGTTCACGATCATGCCTCGCTTACAATGAGCCAAGTTGGGCAGGCAGCCAAGATGTCTAACAAATGCACAGAGCTCCCCCGTTAACGGATTTTACAGCACCCACCCACTTGTCCTCCCTCTCTCTCCGAATCTCCCACCCTCCCACTTCTGTGCTCTGTCGCTCCCACTCTCCCCTCTTTAAAAACACTTGCTCTTTCCCCTCCTCACTTACCTCAAAGCATGCTGCTTACATCCTGCGACTCTGCCCACACAGATGCACTTCAGGCATGAATTTTCTTTTAGCATACAGTCTTCTCCTGGCTGATTATGTGTGTGTGTGTTTTAGAGGTCAGTTCTGTAACATATATTTAAAAAAATGTGCTGTTGGTTCACTGACAGCAAAATAACTTTTGAATCTAACAGAAAAGGAAAAATTATGTCATGGTGACAGTTCTTCAAGACAATACCAATCCAGAGATCGTAGCATTGTTACTGTTTGGTGTCAAACACCTAAAGGAAAATCTTTTAGCTTTATGATTTCGGCATTTATTTGTCCCATTGTTATGCTAAATTTGTTCATCATTGTGTTTTTATTGAATGAAAATAAATAGCTACAATGGTTTGGTATTTTTCCACTAATAAACAGTCTTGTTTCTGATTTGATGTTCATTTGTGGTCTCACTGGGAATCATTCCTCGCGGTATTCACAGCCAGACATGCTATTATCCAAACCGAGACGTTGTAAATTAGATGCATGTGCTGCCCGTTCTCTGTTCGCATGCGGTTTCAGCAGCTGTGTCTCCTTTAAGAGCCTGACTGCATGTTTCAGACACTGAAAATGCTTCCCAAAGACATGGGATCCACAGAAAAATAATACCTTACTAGTGTTCGTGCTTGGAGTTGTAGTTAAACCTTCCATTCTGTAAAAAATAAATAAAAAAATTAAATGTTTATCACAAAAACAAACAGACATGGCTCTAAATCAGCATGTAATTGACATATTAATAGCATTGCTAACATTTTAGCATACCAATATCAGACTTATTCAAAGGTTTATGTAGAATATTTCTTAAAACATAAGCTGTAATCTTCTAGCATGTTAAGGCCTAAAGATCAATGAAGAAAAAATAGGTGTAATTCACTGCTTTTAGTCAAGATTTTGACTATCAAGGTATTTCTCAGACAAAATGAGTGCATGTACACATGTATGAGAGTATAAGCACAAGTGTTTCTAAGAGAGTATATGTGCATGTTGTAACTGGAGAGATTTAATGTTCTTTCCAAAAAAAAAACTTTGTTTTTAAAGTAGAAATATGTGCCTAAAGGACCTCAAACAAACTTAACGCTCATGATGCATTTGTCTTTTTTGTCTCCATAGTGATAGGATGCAGACATTATGAATGATTTCTCATGGATATTAGATAATTTCCCCTCTTTTTAAAGGTTATTTTTGTGCCAAAGAAATGTCTTTCTTTGGCACGAAAGAAAATCTAATTATCTAATGGAAAACATTTTCCATTGCAGCAGTCACAGTTTGCTTTTATGCCATTAATATCTTGTTTCATTTATTAAAATTTTTTGTAGTCATTCCATTACATTGGGGTCCAATAATTTCTCAGACTTTTCACTTTTCTAGCATTTCTTTATATCTTCCTTTTTCCTCCAGCCACTACTAAATCTATGTAAATGCATAAAGAGATGGGTCAGCTTCCCATAACATTTTGTACAAAAACGTTTATTTCTTCCGCCAGAATAAATAAAAACTGATGAGACAGTGGTATAAAAATACCGCCAAGGAAATAATAAGAGTTGCAGAGAAGCGCAGTAGTCAGTGGTTAGCGGTGTTGCCTTGCAGCAAACAGCAAGAAAGTGCAAGGTTCGAAAATATGCATTATAACAGGTATTCTAATTTTCTGTGCATGCATGGATTATCTCTGGATACTCTGGCTTCCAGTGCTTGTCACTTGCATAGAAATTTTACTTTAATCATTTTATATCTCTTCCCAGCCTTTTGTAAAAAAAAAAAAAATGCCGATGGTTGTTCACGTAAATTATCTTTTACAGTATCGACAAAGAGCAACAATAAACGCATAATATGCAGACCTGCTTGTAGAGGAGAGCCACAGGATACAAATGACTTGGTCAAAAGCAGTATGTAAATAAGACAAAATATTTGCTCACCTCAGTGTTTTCACCGCCAAACAGCTTACGTCATTGTTCAACTATAATGCTGTATAATGGCCACAAGATGGCGCCAGATCATTTCCCATCAACTAACCTGAAAAATATAAACAAAAACGTATTGGGAATTATTTGGAACAATATTTGCTGTATTCTGAACTTAACTATGAAAATTTCTTAATAAAAAAAAAACCCTTTGCTAACCAAAGACCAAAGAAAATGTTTCTAAGGAGAGAACAGAAGCTTATTTCTATTTTCTTTTTTATAGCAACGAGTAAGCCGACATGTCTTTCACGTTTTTAAAATGAAATCTAAATATTTTTAATTAATTTTGTTAGGATTTAATGTGTTGGAAGCAGTGCAAAGGCTTCTTAGCCTTTTGCTAGCCAAATTTGAAGGGGAAATGTGCAGAGCTTAATTTGAGACAATCCCTAATCCTGTTCAAGGTAACAAAGGGTTTGTGGGTATGGTGGAGATCCATCCTCCTGCAGAAAGATTAAGTTTACCACCAAGCCAGAGCTTCAGTGACATAGTTTAAATTAAACATACCTCTCAAACTCCATACCTAAATCCAATTGAAAATCTTTGAACTTCACTCAGAAATTGATGTTCAAAGACACTTTCCATCCAGTCTGATTGGATTTGAGATATTTTGTGACAAAAAAGAGGGGAATATTTCAATCTTTAAGTGTATGGGAAAAAAGCAGCATCTGTACTTGCAGAAAAATGTAGATCAACAAGGTATCTTCAGAGAGAAACTTTGCAATGGCACATTACACTTCTCATGTTTTTGTTTTTTTTCCTATCATTTCCCAATTGTACAATTCTAAAACAAATTAAACAAAGCATGGCAAACTATTCAACAGGTTCAAGAGATTGTGAATACTTTTACAGGATCCTAAGCAAAGAAATATAACATTTGCTGCTTTGGTAAGACAAAATTCTAACAGAATAAAGATAATAGATAGTATGGCATTTCCCTTGCAAGTTGAGTTAACAGAAAAATTCCTTACAGATGATTCAGAGTCACCTGATTCTGATGGGAACACAAACATTTCAACCACTGTTGGAAGGGGAGTTACCTGCAACTCTGAAAGTCAAATGAAAGCTGATTTTAGATTAAGTAAAACTGAATTAAACATGATCTCCACTCTTCTATGCTGCCTCTGGCTGCTACTGCTCAATACTAATATCATAAAGGAAAAACAACTTTATAATTTTGAAAGACACTAAATCTATGCATTTATATTTTTCAGTTTTAATCACTGAACATATGCTAAGTATGTTCTTTTAAAGAAATAAGTAGTTTCTTCACAATTCTTGTAAAACAAACACCTAGCAGTTGCTGAGGCTGAGAAAATGACTGAATTAAAAAGTTTTTTAAAAATGCATGTTTTCATATGTTTAAGTCATGCATGGTCTAAATTGTAGGTTTTATTCTAAAACACACACCCCGGTTTCATAAGCATAACATATTTGAAGTTAAAATTGCATAAAGGCCAGTTGAACACAAATACAAGAAATGTTTAAAATTCCATTAAAAAGATTCAAAATTAGGTAGAACCAATAAATTCTCTATATTTTTTTACTTATGCCACCTTTACTGGGGATAAAATTAAGAATGACATCAAAACTTTCAACAAAACGCAAAGGAAGAAAAGTTGTACATTTAAAAGCACACTTGTTTTTAAAAACACACTTTGAATTAGTACCACCAACTCTGAGTGGGATAAAAAATAAGAACAATTTAAGATGGGCCTTCTGTATTTGTATTAAACTTTCAGAAAATATGATTGGAAAGAGTTGACTTGTGTAAAATCAGGGGTAGAAAATCTGTACACAAGTAAAAGTGGCATTACTTGAATATACTTTTCTCAAGTAGAATTTAAACATAGTCATATAAAAAAATATTGCAATATGTAATCACCCAACTGTAGCACCTCTACTGGTTCTCCTAAACCAGTGTTTCTCAAACTTTTTCAGGCCATGGACCACTTAACCTATTAAACAAACAGTGATGGACCACCTGACCTGAAATTGCCTCATGATAGCACAGCTTAATATATGATGCAACCTGAAACAAAAATATTAGCTTCTTTGTTTGTCCTAATGAGAAGAGTGGTGATGTTTGGTAAATGTAATTAGGCACGACAAAACCATGAACAGGTCTACTTGGTCATTTTGAGAAGTAAAAAAAGAAGTTCGTCTTTACTACCAAGTGCTACAATGTAGGGCTATTTGTGATTCAGAACCACAATTAAAGAAAATAGACTTGAGTTGCTTTAGCAGAAACAAAAAATCCTTTTCTGCACAATTTAATATAAAAATAATCCACCAATTTCTGTCAATCGTATTTATTAATTGTATTTCATTGATTTAATTTAATCATTTAATTAAATAAAAAAAACAATAACTGTTGACCTGAAAGCAGAGCATCATTCATTCCCAAGCAAAATCATAAAAAAAACTAAGAACAGCTCTGACTAACGGAGCCAACTCCTACCGATCACCGCATAGACCTGTTCAAAGGAATCCAGTGACCGGATTCCTTTGAACACTCAGCAGCTATGACTTAATTTCGTCTGATCATAGAGTTGTTTATTTCCATCGGTATCTGAAGCTTTTCTTTTGAGTAACCCAGTTTTTTGCCAGTTTTCCGTCATTATTTTTAACACAATCCTTTGGTAAGCTAGCTGTATCGTCGCACTTCGAGCTCACGTCAAGGCAAAACGGTCGTTTACATGCAGTACCTCGCAGGTCCCCCCGCGGACCATCAGTGGTCCGGGGACCACAGTTTGAGAAAGACTGTCCTAAAATTTTTATCTCCTTTTGATACTGTAGATAACAGTTTCTTGATTAACAGGTTTTAGTTCTAGTCAGTTTATTAGGTGCGGCTCTGTTCTGGCAGGATGTTTAGTGTACTTTCTAAATGTCAGACTCCCTGGAGCCTGCATGTGAGGTACCACAAGGTTCTGTCTAGGAGTCTATTCTATACTATTACATGTAAAGCATTGTAGGACTCATTGCCTTTGTTAAGACCAGAGTTTATGATTTAAAGATTAGAAAGCAAAACTGGGCAAAAAAGGTCTCAAAGTGAGGGTTTCAATGGGAAAACCCTTGCAGGTGGAAAACAACACAAAGGCATCTCCCAGTTTTCTCAAAGAAAACCTTGATGATCCCCAAGACTTTAGAGAAATCCTTCTGTGGACAGACAAGATGACAAAGTTTGCAAACTGAGAAGCAGTTCATAGTGGAAAAAAAAAAGAAAAACATTCAGTGAGGATGAATTTTAAAAATCCCTCCAAAGCGATGTAAAAGATTCATCGCCAGTTACTGCAAACACTTGATGGCAATTGCAGCTACAAAAAGTGGCACTACCAGTTATTACATTTCAGAACAAGTGCTTATTCACACAGGGGCAGACTAGTTGAAGAGAATTTAAATAAATGAAAATCATCTTCTGAAAGCAGCATTTTGCTTTTACTTTGGTTATATGTGTCTAATAATAAAACTTATTAACGTGACAGGAAAGCAAAAGGCAGAAGAACTGTTTCAGGAGGCAAACGCATTTTATAAACTAGTGAGAATCAAATTTTAAGTGGAACTCTGAATTGCTTTTTTTAGTTATAAATCATCAGTGTAAAGCAGCAGACACAATCTCCAAGAGGTTCAGAGAGGTTTGGGAAGGTGGGAGATGAAAAATGATGAGAAGCATGATAAACAATACATTTCCCCTGATCTACACTCTTCATTGTCAGGTTTTTGTTTTATCAGCTGAACAATTTATAGTCCCAGGAAGGAGAACAATGACAGCCAATGTTGGCTGGATACAAACAGCCAATAACAAAAGAAGCTTTATTATTATTTGTCTTGCCCACATTGCTCACAGAAGGAGCAGTTGGACAGTGTTCGTCTTTAACTACTTTGACATCATAAAGTTAAAACAGCTCTGCAACCTACTAATACAAGAATCAGAACGTTCTGAACTCCTTTGTTGCTCAAGAAGAAGATATTTTTGTCAGGTCACAAAGGGTGTGTCCAACAGGGAGAAAACAACTCTCCACCCATCAGTCAACTGAACTGTTTGTCTCCAGGCACATTGCTTAGGCCGCCTGACTGACTTCTGTCAAGCTTAGTTTTAAAGGAATACCCGAAGAGAGGGGAGGGTGGATCCTGTGTTATGATCTATAATTATTGTAAACATTNACATGGAAAACAATTATTCCAACGCACGGCATCCAACAAACTATTTTTAGGGACAGTGGGCCACATTTTGTAAACCAAGTGATACAAAACATGGCTACTCACTTGGGAAAGACATTTGGATTAAGGAAATGCATGGAAACTTCTGGCCGGCCCTGACCGGATTGTTTGGACTTGGTGAAACTACATGAGAATCACTCCGCAGTAGATGGTTTAACACCTTTTGAAATAATTCATGGGAGAGCTTACAGATTACCTCTGTTCTCTCCAGATTTACAGAAAGCAGATGAAGAACAGACATTAACAGATTATATGATCAGGACTCTTAAAGAGAAGGAAGTGTCCAGTGCAGATTTACTGCCTTCTGATTCTCTTCCTTCGCAGGAGACCGCTCCCATCGAGCCAGGAGACCGGGTCTACATTAAAGTCAAAAAACGAAAGAACTGGGCGAGTCCACGGTGGGAAGGACCGTTCCAGGTGCTGATGACCACATCTGTAAAGATCGCTGAAAGACCCAGCTGGATACATCTGAGTCACTGCAAGCTGCAGAGAGTGTTGGAGCACAAATTCAGGAGAGGGAAGTGACCTCACTTCAGTGGACTGCTGAACAGGACCGCTTTTGAGGGGAACGAGGTGAACTGCTATGTGTGTGCACAGCTGCCATACGCCACACACAACTCAGGTCTCCGACCAGGGAACATCACTGATGACAAGCAGATGTGTCTCTATGGCCTGAGCACCCACCCACGGCGCAGCTTCCCAGCGCCGAAGGGATGCAAGTGGTGCAAAAAGGATTATTCTGTTCTACTTCAAACTGGAGCTGCCGCAAAAGGACTTTTTGGAGCTATGAACTGTTCACTTGCGACTGACGTACTTCCGTTTCCATGGACTGTGATAAAAATACCAGAGACCATTTCCTTAGCAGGAGCCAAACCAGGGTCTCTCAGGAACTGCGTTTACAACGGAACTAGAGCACTGGGAATGATCCCATGGAACCTGTGTAACACAGTTGACACCTTCTGCGAGACAACGCCAGAATTCAACGACTGGATCGCCTGCAGAGGTCAGGGGTCAACCACAGGCTGCAGCGTCTGGAAGGACAATCCAGACTGTCACGACTTGCTTCAGGAGATTCAACATGGCACGCCAGACGAGAGGACGACAGGAGAGAGCTCGTTGCAGCGCCATAGTACCAGGAGACTACGGTGATGGCTGACTGGTACTTCCTGTGCGGAAATGGAGCTTATATGTTTTTGCCAAGACATTGGGGAGAACTATGTGCTTTGGACCCCCTAATCAGCCCGATTGCATTCATCAGGAAAGCACAACACGGTCCAGCCGCCCGCTCCAAGTGTGCAGTTATGCCAGAGGTCAAACAATGGGGAGGCCTCACTACAGACACTGGAATTCAGGATTTGGGGCGGTGGAGAAAAGCTTATGCAAGGCCTGTTTCCATGGGTCGGAGTAGGAGAGATTCAGGACCACGTTGAAATAAACAGGTATGGATTACTGCGGCTTATCAACAGCACATGATTTCATGACAGCTTGGTAAAAACTCACACAAGTAGTTCATTTTACGTAGGTTGTTGAAAAATACCTATCAGTACAATTTACATGAGCTTGTTGTTACGAGTCATAAGTACTCCATAAATTGGTTAACATTTCAATCAGCCTTTCAGAATGAAGCATAAACATGCTGTGCATTGGCTGTCAGAGCTGCAGTGTTTACCCTGCATATCCTAATTTAAGTCCTGATCACTCGAGATAAAGTTCACTTGACCTAAGTCTTGGCAACTCAAAACCTGAGTCAACATGTCTGCCTGGAAAGACATGATTTTAAAGGCGAAGGGTTTTTCTGTTGAAGATGTTAATGTATGATTACTTGACAAGCTTGTGCATGTCCTCCAGGTATCCGCCCCACACCGCTGCAGTGTAGTAGTAGTCTCCTTCCCCAGCAGGAATAAAGGCTTTGGACTCAGGTCGACGCTCGTAAGGAAAACTGTCCCTCGGTGTCGTCTGTGTGGACAAAGCAGGTCAACATGAGAGGCTTTGAATAATATATATGATGAACTGGAAACGACTGGTAAGAGCAGCATAAAGAGACTGAATATCTCTCATCTTAATTAACGTCTCTTAAAGCAAACATTACGTGAGGCTACCTTGTAGTAGCCCCGGTGAAGGACAGCTGAAAGACGACTGAGGGACTCGGCTCCAAACCGGGCATGGAAGACGCTGTCTATGTCCATCATGAACAGATAATCTGCCTCTTTACGGATCTGGAATCAAAGTGGACGTAATGGAAGTATTAATAAAACATTATAATGCTAGATCACATTGTAACGGACGATGATTGTAAAGCTGGCGTTTATTTCTAGAATGTAAAGAAGCAATTTGAATACTCAACTTGTCTGAAAATACAATGAAATGACTGGTTTGGGAGGCACCTGGATTATTTGGCATGGAGGATTCAGTTAGTTTGGGTGGGGAAATTTTACGCCTTCTTTGGGTTTAGTGTTTTCATCCTGTCCTCTCAGAAAGGAACCAAACCACCTGTTATGAAGTTAGAACAGGGTGTTTGGTTGGGACTCTACCCAGCATGAGCAGCAGGTGAGGCAGTGAAACGTAAAACAAACACACCCCAGAGGGGAAAGTAAATTATGCTAAGAATTAAAAACCTCACATTCAAATTATATGTATAAAGATTTTCACTCCCTTTCATCTGATTGTTTTTCTGTGTTTAGTTTCTTGGATGGTTTTTTGTTTTTCCTGCTGTGTGAAGTTCATCAGAGGCTGGATGAATTTTAAATGCTGCTTAAAACATGTTGGCTTTAAACAGAGCCAACATGAAGCTTTGGCTGTTAGTGACTCTTGGGATGTTTTTCCTTTGGGTGCACAAAGGAAGACTTTCCTCTTTTTGACATCACAAAATGCCAAAAGGCATTTAGTGATAAGACATTAGATTACATGCAAAACATGTAAGCAAATGTTTTGCTTGTATCTATTTTGCATCCTGTAGCCAAGATTGTGGCATAGTCAGGGATAATTATATATATAGTTTAAACTATTTTGATCTATAGAGTCACAGTCAAAAGATTATAATATTATTGAAACATTCCTTTATTTCAGCAACTCCGTCGCCGACTGAAACACATCATAGATTATTTACAGGGATCTTTTAAAGGCATGACCCGACGATTCTGTTTTGACTGATATTCTTTTACTTTTGTCTGAAAAGTTGATAATTACAGAGACAATGTCATTAAGTGGCCGTATTGTTGACCGTAGACGTGTCAGCTCTCTCTTTCACCGCAGAGCAAAAGGAAACAGTGGCTGATTTTCAGACATTTGCGAACTTCGATAAGACTGGTGAATAAGATTGGTTTCACGTGACGGGAGATCTTCCAAAATTAAGTAAATCACGGCTGATTTATCCCTTCTCACCCCTAATTATTTACACAGAAACATGTTTGAAAGCTTTTATTTCTGCTAATTGTGATGTTTTTCCACTCATAACTAATAGAAATGTGACATCTAACATTATAATATCACATCAGACCTATGAACAAAAAACAAACTGAAATGTGGGCTTAATGAAACGTTTCTTTACCTGCTTAAAATCTGACAAACGAGCCTCATCAGGAAGCATATTTTAACTTATTGAATGCGAATATATATGCAGGAAGGACTGATTGCAGGATAGGATTTTGACTGTGTATTGAAAATAACAGAATGGTTATCATTAAGTACTTGATAGATGGAAAACTAAAATTTATGGATATTGGAACACCATGTATATTGTCAACCTTTGCCTAATATTTACTCCACTTTTTACTGTAAATCTGTGCATCTATTTAGCTCCATAAAAAAAAACAAGTTTTCTTTCTTGGATAATTCTTTATGTTTCCCTTTTTACCGTCGTTTCAATGGTGGAAGTCGCCCATTTCATCCTTCCCAGCACAACGTCCTGCCAGCGGTTTGCACTTGGGACGGACACAACCGTAACCTTCCTGCCTTTAGCCAGAGGAACCTGGAAAATCAAACAAAAAACCCAATTAGTTACAAACAACACCACCAAAACATTCAAACTGGGGTCAAACAATGGAACGAACCGAGTATGGAACTAAAACAATGCCCAAACATCAACCAGTTTGAAAAGTAATTCAAAGAACCTTGTCTGTTTGTCAGGTTGTTCTTTGCAAACGTTATTGATACTATTAGTATTATCTGTACATCTTCTTGTCTCATGAGAGTTTGTAATCATCTTGTTTGTGTAATATAATTTATTGTTGGCTCTTTATCATATCAATATTATGGCTCTAAATACAAATTTTTGATAATTATTGAGTCAGTAGGTAATATATTTAATTAAATTTAGATGAGTGGATTAGATAAGTGTTCACTTCTTCCTACTACTTTTCAAACAGAAAAGTGTAATAAACAAATTATTTCGTTCTTGGTTTTGTATGCACATGTTTTTCTCAGTCCTACTGATCACTTGTTCTTTTGTTTTTAAAAAACTGTTTGAAATAAATAAATAAATATGAATATAAATGCAAAAGCAGCATAGATTGAATGATAAAACAAAATAATTAAATATCCGATATCGTTTTGACATGCATGCTTTTTATTTAGAGCAGTGTTGTCGTGGCACATGGGTTTCTCCAGACTGAAAGGCTGAAATGCTGCAACATTGATGCAACAATGTGTTTTGTTTCTTAAATAAAAGAAGCAAAACATAAGAAAAACAAACAAACAAAAAACAAGCACTTGATGATACTTTCCTCCATTTTAACTACTTAGACTTGGTAGCAGGTTTTTAATGTGACTTTTTAACAAACTCTTAATTTCTGCAGCTCAGTTTGACAAGAAAAGATCTGGGCCTGATTTATTAGTCAATCTTTTTTCTTTTGTAATTTTAGCTCGTGCTCAGTGTTTTTCATCATTAGTAACTCCTGAAATGTGGGTGTTCCCCCTGTGACTTTACTTCCTGTTCAAAAGTCAGTAAGTTGCAGGTTCTGGTTAACCTGCAACTTACTTTCAGTTCTCTGACTATTTTTATGCTCTCACCTGTGTCGCTTCTTGTTGGTATCATTATTTATTAATCTGAGTTAACTGTAAATTGTTTATTTTGTAAGCTTCTGGATCTGTCTACACACTGCCTGCTTCTATTGTTGATTGATTTGCTTTCTACACTTACCAAGCATGCATCAATTGAAGAATTAACTTCATGATTTCATTATGATTGCTGATTCCCTCTGCCCCATAAAACAGTCTCTCAGAAAATGTCAGCATTTCATGAGCCCAGTTCTTGAAAACCCACAGAAAACCTCAAGAGTAAACCATAAAACCTCATTGCTAAAGAATCTAGCTGTTCAAAAAGTGCTTTCACCAGCTTGAAGTGGCGAGTGAACCACAAGACCAGCTGCAGCTTTGAGAGTTTCTAAATTCAAAGCCCGTTTCACAGTTTAGAGTTTCACAGGGTGTGAGCTGAGCTCGAGTCAGAACATAGAGCTGAACGGATGTGTCCGCAACATGAGCTACAACTGTACCCTCTGACATTCTGTTTAACTGAAATACACCTGCAGCGCAGTTTTGCCTGAGAAAACAGTCTGCCAAGTAGCTAGTGCACTAGTTTTAATAAAAACAAAACTATTGCTAGTACTGATACTAAAAATAAAACTGACTAGGAGACAGTCGCAGCACAGATCAACTCAGGGGTTGGCCTCAACTCTTAGCCTTGTGCTGCTAAAATGTTAGCACAGTCACAACTACGTCACTCTGCATGCAGGGCTGAGGTGAGCCTTTTTGAGAGCTGGCTTTTGCTGCAATGAAAAAAATGTTTTTCAAATTGAAGATTTTTGTCCATTTTTGTAAATTGTATTAAAAAAACACTGAATATCATCTATAAAGTTCAGATTTTTGCTAATTTTAGATCGTCTCTTTTCTTAATTATGTCAATTCAGTGCAAAAATAAAATGGGAACCCCTCAGATTAAGCTGCTCTGAGAAAAACTACATCATCTACAACCATAGAGTCCATTGATATATTTCAGTTTCTGCACAATTCTCTACATTTACATTTTAATAAGGCTGGATTTATTTTACTGGTGTATTTGCCTTGAATATTTAGCTTAATTTTCTAGCTATTTTTTTTCCCCACACAGCATCTCACAAAGACTTTAAATCTCTCTTCTCTGCCCATTTGTGTCATGATTTGTGGCTGATTGTGGTGAGAAAGAACACAGAGACCCAGGTTGAAGAAGATGAACGTTTAATGTAGAAACAGTCCAAATGCAAGCAGCTCGGGGCAAACAGACAGGCACCGTGACACTAGGGAGACTAACAACACTTGACGAGGACCCGACAAAAGACAAAGACAACAGGTGGACTTAAATACACAGGGAAGGTAATCGGAGAATGAGACGCACCTGGGAAGCAAACAGGGAAGACAGGACGGGGACAGGATTAAACACAGGAAACCTCAAAATTAACTACACAGAAAACACAGAACACAACAATTTGTGTCATTCCCTCTTTCTTTGTATTTTGTGATCCTTGAGTTCCTGGCACAAATGCCAGGAGAAATCTGATCACTTCTTTAAATCTTTGTCCTCCGTTTCACCTGTCTTCCTTGAAAGGCCATTGTTATTTCTAGCTTTCTTTGAATTATCTAAAAAGACAAACCAGTCTGCTGAAGTTTTTCTTTCACTTTGATTGTATGGGTCCATAAAAAAAAAATCATGGAAGCATTTCAGGCCTTTTTTAAAAATTGTACTGATTTATCTAGGTGCTTTTTCTGCTTAGTATGGCTACCAAACTTAAATAGCTTGAACTGAGATATGCACGTCTAACTTTCTTTATGAATAAAATTAAGGAGGTTTCCATTTCTGTAAACCATGACACCAGATATGTTTTTGTTTCAATTCTCAGAAAGGAGCAATTATAACAAGAAGCTACAGGCGTGTCATAACCTGTCCTGCTTATTTTTGTGAATCGGTTGTATCAAGTACCTTCAAGGAAATTATCTTGCATTTTAATAAATGAGTCTCAACACATTCATTTTCTGCATTCAGACTTTAAGTTGAGCATCTTACTTTTGTTGCAACACAACATTTTTTTGCTGAAAAACAAAAAAAATTTCCTCTTTTATTTAATACATCTGAGATGCTATAGCAAGTCACAGTCACAGTACAGTCAATGACTCATAATTAAGATGAATTTCCTCATATTTTGTGGTCAAGAATTTTCTGTGCCAAGATAAATGGCAAGTGCACTTACATGACTTCAAGCAATTTTCCTGGTTTTAGATGGTAACAATAGTCCTCAAATCCTTAAGACAGAGTCTAGTTTTATGATTTTTGTGGGGGGGTTTTTTGTGTTGTTTTTAAAGAAACAGTTGTAAAAATTGAACATGCAAAGTGGTAAAATACAGATTGGAACACACTAACTTACCTGAAAAAAGATGGAGAAATGCCAGACTTATGCATTTGTTTTTTAAAGGTTTGATTGGCTCTAGTGGCCTTTATTTGATAGTTAATTGACAGGAAAGTTGGTAATGAGAGATGGAGAAAGACATGCAGCAAAGGTCACCAGGCGGGGAATCGAACCTGCGACGGCCACGTCAAGGACTAAGACTTCCATACATGGGTTTGCTGAACTCCTGTGCCACCACAGCACACCCAACTTATGCATTTTTATAAAGGTAAGTGTAACCCGCAGTTAGTCAATTAAGACTTTTATTTTTGCGGGCCCACTTCCTGTTTTCCCCAAACTCCTCAACTTATTTAAGCCCCGCCTCCAGCCAGGTTAAACAACATCACCTGTTCCGCTGTGATTGTGGCTGGCTGTTGGCGCTCTGCTGAACATTTTCACCCTGGAAATTAACCCAATTCTCTGCATCTACTCATTTGATCTCTTGGTGAGTTTTGTTGTAGCATGGCACTATCGGTTTGGCATGCTTGTTTGCTTGATTGCTCATTGGAGCATTGTTTTTTTTAGAACTGTTGCCGTTTGTACCTGGGCCGTCACCAAGCTTGCAGTTTGGTACGCCCCACTCTCTGCAAAGGTAACTCGATTGCTGATATTGTGCGTGTTTTGGCACTTTTTGCAATTAAAATAAGATGTAGCTACATTTACATTNTAATTNGATATTGCGCAGNATATTTATTTAATTTCTTTTCCTCACACTGCTTGAGTATTTGAGTTAATTTATTTTCTTTGATATTTTGAAAGTTAACTTTGATTTCAACTTTTCAAGCTTAACCTTAATTGATTAGTTTGAAACGATTATTCTTTTTTTTTGTTTAAATTATGGTTAATGTAACCTGATTGACTTTAAATGTTTAATTATTAGATATTTAATAATTGTAATGATATTTGTTGCATTTATTTGTTAAGATACTTAATGGGTTTTCTGGCCTTTTAGGTCGGGTTTTTTTTTATATGATGGATTAGATACTCTTCTGAAACAAAGGATGGCGAGCTAAAGGAAAAGAACTCTATGATCTTTGCATTTATTTTGAATTGTCTCTCACTGTGTATTTGTAATTGTTTTGTTTGTTTGTTTTTTTTCCTTCCCTTATGTTTTTCCCTGTTCCCAAAGAAAAATTCAATACATTGGCACGAAACACTAACTAAAACAGTTTCCTTGTGTTTTTCATTCCCACATCAGGCTCCTCAAAGAACCGGTTTCTGGTATCGCAGTTAGCTGCCTAGCCCATAACTGTTACACAAGGCAAAAATAAAAGGAAACAAATATTTCTTTTCAGAAAAAAAAAAATATTGAAAGCAAAAGCAATTGAAGCTGCAAGCAGCCTCGAACGGCCCTCGCAGCTCAGCACCGCTCAGGCCTATTGGCCGCCGCGGGGGATCCGGCACCGCCGCCCGGTCGCCACCGCGGACGCTCAAACAAAGCAAGAATTTTTCTGTTAGAAAGGAAGTTTCTAATTACAGAAACGAACATTTCTTTCCTGGAATTTTCTTTTTCAGCCTGATTGGCAGGTTTTGTCACGCAGGACTGGGTTTGCAGCTCTTCCTGCTGCCAGTGACCCGGTGGGGATTACTGACAGGCCCAGTAAACTATCCTTTTTCTTGGAAAAGCTTCTGCTCTCAGCATTTAGTGAGAAGTGACTTTGCTTTCGTTCCGGGTAATTCAGAGACAAATATCAGGTTATCATCAGCGAACTATACAGGTCGTTGCAAAAGTTTTTATGACTTTTGAACTTTCCAATCCAAAACATGAACCAACACAATTTAGCATGTAATTATAATATTTCAGACAACTTTCTTTTTCATAGCTGCTGTCTCTTCCTTTTCTGAAACTGTATCCATCCCCATAGCCTCTCTCTTTCTTTTTTATTTTACTGTTTGTAAAAAATATCATTTTTACAAACAGTAATCTGATGAGAGTCAAGTCTGCACAAAGAGTCTAGAGATGAAAACATATTTACCACTTCTCAATTTTAAAATGTTTACTTTGTTGCACTTTTATGTTTCAGATAATCAAAGGATCTCTAAAACTAGACAAAGAGAGCATGAATAATTACAAAAAGCTGTTTTGGTTCTTTTAAAAAAATCCAACCAGCATTGGCTCAGAGAAGAATTTAACTTTTAAAATTGGGCCAAAATTATTTGATTATATTATCTGTAGTCAGTAAAAGTTGTTGGACTAATTGATCTTTTTTAAAAACAGAAGTTTGCCTGATCAAATCTGTATTTGATTTGTCTGAGTAAGAGGTATTAAAATGCTTCTCACAATTGTTGCAGGGCTAAGAACAAAAATACAAGCAGCTCACCTTGGGGACTTCGTTTTCTCTGTCTGTGTGAACGTAGTAAGTGAGATTGAAGCCGACAAGGAAATACTTCTCTC
>NW_015113120.1:198272-208749 GCF_001443285.1 Poecilia latipinna | reverse complement strand
CACATCAGGCTCCTCAAAGAACCGGTTTCTGGTATCGCAGTTAGCTGCCTAGCCCATAACTGTTACACCAGGATAAAAAGATGGAGACAATTTTTCAAAATTCCAAAGTTTCTGTATAGTTAGCTGACATTTGGCATAATCCCCTTCAGTTCATCGGCTTTGTTGTCCCCAGACCACTTTGTAACCAATTTGGCTGTACGATTGAGTTCATTGTGCATTTGCAAGACCCTTTTGGACTCAAGCCCCATGTTCCAGGTTAATGTTTTCAAAGGTTGCTTTCATATATTTTTCTTTCCTCATTATGCCATATTTTGTAAAGTGCACCAGTCCCTTCTGCAGAAAAATATCCACAAAATATGGCACTGCCATCCCTGTGTTCTCAAATCAAAGGTGTGCCCAGAAATTTAGATTTTTTTTTCACTGACTGAATACAGTAGATAATTTATATTGCTTCTAGAGTAATTGCATCTTTCTTGCTGAGTGGCTTTTCAGCCTATGTTGACACAGGACTCATTTCTTTGTGGATAAAGACAAACTCTCACCAGTTTAAGTAAGGCACCTGGTCTTTTGATTTAAATTTTGGGTTTATACACACATTTTGAACAAAAGCACATTCTTCCTTACATGTCGGGCGGGCCAACAGAGGCTTTTGATTCAAGCAAAAAGGTTCATCACCCAGAGCAACATTGCAACTGGGAGAGGCACACGTGTTCAAAAGCAAAACAAAGGTTTTCTATCAGTTACATTCTGAACATGTTGTCCATTGTTAATGTGAAGTGGATCCCTGCCTATGGTGAACACAGTATGAATTGTACAAAACAAGATATGAATGGAGATCACCAACTAACTTAATATTTAATGACTTCTATGTATTTGGGAATGTATGAAGAGCTATTTACTCTGAGTTGCATTTGATTATGTTGAGTGTGAAATTTTGAATGGTGAAAATGTCAGGTTTGACAGGAAAAGTCATGTTTAGGTTTGACTGGTCAAACCTAAACAGCATGAATGGACACTGAAAATATATTCCCTAGAACACCGTTTGAAGAAATTCACAAATTGACTTTCTATATTCAGTTTGTGAAAATCAAATCTTTTGGGATGTTTAATTTTAAAGTTCACCATTCACCTTCGGTCTGGGCAATCACTCATCTGCAATTAATTATGAAAGAAAATGCATCATATTACGGAGTAGCTGATGACACAAACCGTCATCGTTTTGCAGGTGTGGCTCTTTTTACAATAGTTCAGGTTGTTTGGTTTGGACAAATCTGAAAACACAGCAAATACAAGGACTTGCCCAGCCCTCGGGTGTTTTAGAAAGGCTCTAAATTGTACATTTGGGCTGTCATTAACCCTGGCAAAAGACAGTGTTTGTTTTTGTCAGGCAGCACTCAAATCTTACCTGTTCTGCAACGATCCAAGAGAAGTATATGGGCATAAGGGGGCAGGACTCCAAAAACACACCCACTTTTATCAGCTCAAAAACCACCAGATAAATATAGGTGCAACACTGACTTTAGGCGCATATTCACTTCACCTTGAGCTCAGGTATGTACCGGATGATTATTAGACCTTGACTGCAAGGAGTTTGAATGTTTACATTTTTGCAGTTGTCTTTTCTCCTTTGCTGAATAGGAAGACACTTGTGTTCTACTTTCATCATCAAGCCAAAATGAGCGATCGTAAGTCTCTTTGAAATATTAAGTTCACAAGTTAGCTAATCCTCACAGTCCTCCTTTTTCTTTTTTATCTGTTTTTACCCATATGAAGCAAGAGATCAAAGATGTGTAATGCGATGCTGCAAGCAGTGATTTCTATTTACATAATAAAACTGCTGTTTGTATTGTAGGATGATGTGCTGAGTTTTACTGCTAATTCATGTTAAAATACTAATTTATCGCCTTTTTTTTTGCCTTCAATATATTACCACAGCAGAACAACAAAAAAAGCCAGAACAGGTAAGTTAGTTTTACTTTCATCAGTCACTATAAACAAAATATGTGTTTGTATTTACTTATTTATTTATTTTTGTCACTGGCACAGGAGGAGGAATCAGGATCAGGATCTGAAGGAGTAAGATTACTTTTCCAGATCGGTGCTAAATGTTTATGAAGTTTTATTTAATTGAATAATGATAATGTCGTTATACTCATGTGTGTGTGTGTGTGTGTGTGTGTGTGTATTGTGTCTTTCACAGGAGGAAGGAAAGGTACAACCTTAACTTCTTGGGATTTAAGTGACACCAGTTTTATTTTTTTGTTCTATTTGTAAATTTGTTGCATTTTTATGGCTGCTTAAAGGGCAAAGGGAAGAAAAAAGGAAAGGGAAAAGGTCACGGACATGGTCATGGAAAAGACGGACACGGTCATGGACATGGAGGAGAAGGACATGGACACGGACATGGAGGTGGAAGAGGTGGCAAGTGAAAGAGACCACTGAGGCGACCCTAAATAAAATGATAAAAAGTCATTATTTTGTCAAAAAGATTAATGTATGATTGTATTGCATTCCTCATTAAATAATCTACAAAATAAGAAGTACGGCTCTTTAATTCCCTTCCAAACGGATCCCTTTTTCTTGAATGAACATTAATGTCAAAGTACAATAGAATAAGACAAGTCATTATAAAACTGCATAAAACCAGTGAGAAAGAAACTAAAATAAAACTTACTTACGAAAAATCTTTTCTAGCCAAAAGCTGCATGATAATGGTAATGATTATAATAACCGAACCTATAACGAGGGAACTGATTAGTTTTCATCTTGCACAGGGTTGCAAGGCAGACAAATCTGCTTCCTGAACTTAACTCAAAAGTGTGGTTTTGACTGCAGCAAAAATATTCATAATATTTTTTTAAAAAGTTGTCATGCAAGTCCTGATAAACTTCAATCCATTTACCAGGACTGTTCAGACACATTAAATAAATTAGAATATGCCTCCTAGTTGGTCAGATTAGAAACACTTTTTGAAATAAAGCAGGTAGCTTTCATTAAACCCACATCTCTACTTTTTTAAATTATTGGTCTGATGCAATATTGTAATCCCAACTATCATGTTTTTGTTAACTGCAAGTGGATAATCATCAATTAACAACAATAAAAGCAAAAACTCAAACTAGTTTTTAAAGAAATTCATACAAAATCATGTTTGCAGTTTGCCACAATCTATGAAAAACAAGGTAAGCATGCAAAAGATGGTTGTCTGAACAGATGAGATCAAAACTGGATTCGTTTAGCGAGCTTGCAAAAAACAATTTTGGGTTTAAAGCAATGCACTTTAAACGCATCATCCAAATATGAAACCTGGAGGTGGAAGCATCCTGCTGTGGAGATTCTGTTCTTCAGCAAGACAAGTTCTGGCTGCAAAAGACTTGTGGATGTTCACCTTAGAGCAATTCAAAGAGAGTAAACCTACACCCACAGCTACAACATATTCATGAGTTGAAGTTTTTTTGTTTTATTTTTTCTCTAAATTCAAATGAGAATTTGTAGCAAACTCTTTACATGGCACTCAAAATCAGAACCACAGTCAAACCTGTTTTCTAATGTTGTGGCTCCTTTTTAGAGCATCATCCTTCTATTATTATTCAACCTGAAGTTGAACAATAATAATGATGTCAGCAGTGGAATCAAGTTTGTGCATGTGTGAAAAAATAAGATAACCGTTGGTTCCTAATTATCTTCGTTTGACTGAGTTTATAGAATCACAATGCCTTTGCAATTTTGAACAAGTTGAAGAGCTACATGTGAGGTTTTTCTTTCTTTCTTTAGTTTTTTTTTGTTAACTCACGTGTAGCTCTGCAAAGAAAGGGTGCAGAGTATTGGGTGTGTCAGGAATGAGCTCCCATCAGCGATCAGTTAGATTTACCTGTATGTTCATAAGCTACATCACCCGATTTTCATCTTTCAGATCTACGTTTGTTTCGTATGAACTCCTAAAGGCAGTGTATCCAAAGTTGTGTTCCAGCAGTGAATGGTAATGTTTGTAAAACACTCATAAAAAGTCATATTTTCTCTCTTTTTTTAATTGGATTGTACTATATGATCTTGGTTTACTTTTCCTTTTTAGCTACATATTCCCAACTCGTTTGCTGTCTTTATTTGAATTATTAATGTTAATGTTTTTATGAGCTTTTTACGTTTAAGCTTGCACAAGACCGAGTTGATGTTATTCTTTTTTTTTGTAATGCCAAACCAGTCTGATGTAACAAAATGAACTTTTTAAAGAAACAATAAAATAAACGTTTAATAGTGCACCATGTAGTCTTCAAATTAGATTTAATGAGAAGTGGAAGACCTTTTACACTTTCACAGTCACGTGCTCAGTTTTTTGCTAAACATACTTTAAAGTTAATGAAAGCAATGTGCCCAGCTGCAAAAGCTCAAATCATGAATACCTCTCCACTGCATTGTAGATTGGTCAACTTGTTGAGGAAACATTTAATTTTCCATTAATCTTCTTCCAGTAATTTTGTTTTGAGAACATGGAATTTTCCTTCTTTCTAATAAGCATCATTAAAAGTTCAGCATCAACTATAAACCTACGTTTTTTAACTTTTAGATTACCTGCCAAGCTGCTCTGCATTCGTAAAGGTCATAGGACATATTTTCTGGAGTTGATCCAGACAATATGTCTGTCAGGTTTTGCAATAATTAAATTTAACATGTGTCCAGAACAACAGAAACACCCACTTATAAATATAGAAATGACACTGACTTTAAGCACAAGTTGTTTCACTTCTAACTCAGGTTTGTTTCAGCCAATCTTTAAAAATGTACTTTAATTCGCTGAATTTGTTCATTCTTCTATTTTGCACAGGAATTATTTTAGCTTCCCTGAAGAAGACACGAGTGATAATGTGAATTCAGTTTTGTATTTAAGGGGAATGAGAAAATAACTTGTCTTACTGTTTTTGTGTAAACATGACAGTTGCTTTAAATGAGAAACGATACGGCCATAAATGTTGGAAATGCTTGAGGGAGAAATGTTGTTCAGATATCTGTGCAACAGCTGCATTTTATTTTTGCAGTATATTATATATTGCTGACCATCATATCCTTTTAAAAGCAGCAAATTTTATTTAATAGACTAGTGAATTTAATTATTGCACCTTTGATATGTCTTGTTTTAAAAAAAAAATAACTTTGTCTTTTTGTGATCTAGAGGAAGTGAGTCATTTTTCTTTTTTCTATCATCATTGAGTTGAATACTGAAAGGAAACATGGCAGCAGTGAATGAAAATACCAATGAATCAATGTCATGTGATATCAGTCTGTTATTATATATTGTTATAAATATATAATAAAATTGTCACTAAAAAAGTATTGCGTTTGTTACTATTATCAGAGGGTTTGGTAAATGCATTCACAGCTTAATAAAGACTTTAAAACAATAGTATCAAATACAAACTGTTAGTCAGCTTAGTGAAAAAGTTTACACCCAACAAAAAGTCTGGGTATATCTCACATATACTCCCAACAAAAAGGTCTCAGTATTTTGTCTTTAGTTACAAACTGTCCTGCATGTTTTACGTTTCCCATTCAAGTTAATTCAAATAACAGCATTACCTCCAATTACTGCACAAGCCTGTTAATCACCCATTCACTTTAGCAAGGGCGGCTAAATGCAAACAAATGCAACATTTTTCAGTGACGAGGCTGAAAAATGCACAACGTTGTTAGTCCAGCACATAAATGTGAATAAAAATTCAAGAGGCATAAATACTTTTACAAGAAACTTTTAAAGGAATAAGTGGTTTTCATGTTAGTGTAGCGACGAGGCAAACAACTCTGCTTGTAAAGGTATCTAAACTCTAATAGTTGGTTCATGTTGAAGAAAAACAAAAGTAAACTCAGATGAGGATTCCAAATAAAGCCACTTTATTTTGTCCTTTTTTGGTAGATTAAAAAAAACCAGGATTTAACACATAATGAAGCTAAATTTCACATTTCCATACATGAAAAAATTTACTTAATATACTGGGAAGTCAAAACTGAATTGAAAAACAATTTGCTCAGATCAACAAATTTACTAGACAAAGTCTTTAAAGACAGCATTACATTTACATTTAGGATTTAAATGGTAAGTACAGTATTTTTTTAAGAGGCAATTACTCTTTAAGAAAAAGAAAATAGAGAACTAGCCTTCAATGTAGTGTTAACAAATATAAACTGAGAGCTAATGTAAGGCTTAAACGGTTGTGTTTGTTGATTTAGGAGTTCTAAGATAGGAAATGCGTTAGATTAGTCAAAAATAATCTAATGAAAAATGTCAATATGATAGTTTGTTCCAGCAAAAAGGCCCTTCACAGACCAGGTACAGCATAAAAATCTGTTCTGTAATTATATTCCTGGAATCATCAGCTCCTGGAAGCATCTTTCTAGAAAAAGACACTCAGTCACACACGATAGGATGGAAGCAGCTCGAGGTGCATCGAGTTAGAACTCGTCCAGTGTTTGTTAAGGCCCAGTGGGGTTGATGACTGTTTCTATAGGCTCTAAGAGGGAGAAGGAAGCAGAAAGAGAGATATTTAACCGCTGCCAATGCCTTCCTGTATGACAGGCATGACCTTACTGCATACCTGTCAAATAGGAATGAAGTGCATTCCTATTTCCGGTTTGCATTCTGCATTACCTCAGTCATATAGAGAGGATGGATTTTCTTCAGAAAAGTCCATTGACCTGTTCGGTCTCAGTGTCCAAGTCAATATCATAGAAACAAGGCCGGGTGGGCAGACCGGGTATTGTAGGCATCTGAAGAGAAAATGCATTGTGTCCAAAAAACTTGTAAACAAAATATAAACGTCCTGAAACAGCTTTCAATGTTATTTAAACTCTTAAGACAACATAACGTATGACGGATATCTGCAGAACCAACATTTTAATCTATTTATGTAGCTTGCATTTAAGTTTCCATTCTCTTATAAACATCATGTAAAATCAATCTGAAATTTGCAAAACATGCAAATGGGTTTCCATACTTATTGAGACTTAGAAAATAGTAATAGGAAACTTTAAAGACCTCTATGTTGTTTCTTTCTAGTGTCATATGATCATGATTTTTATCTATAAAATGTCACAAAAATATAGGAAGCAAATTATTGATTTTTTTTAGGATAGGACTACATTTTTCAGGATTGTTTTTGCAAAGTCCACACACAGTTGTACATAAAATAAAAAGGCCTGTTTGATCAGGTTTGTGATCCTACCGTGCCGACCAATGGGAAGAGAAAGCCCGCGCCGACGCTCGCTCGGATGTCTCTAATGGGCAGGACGAAACCTGTCGGCACACCCTTCTTCTCGGCCTCGTGCGAGAGGGACAGGTGTGTCTTAGCCATGCAAATAGGCAGGTTTCCAAAGCCCTGAAGCAAAAGACAAAACAGGATCTTCTCAGTATAGATTTCCCTTTGACGGTGGCTTTTGCTGATTAATTGAAGTGACAAGAAAACTTCTGCCCTGAGGCATGCTGACCTGCTTGGTGTAGAGCTCCACCTTGTGTTGGGCCTCCGGGAGAAGTTCAATATCATCTGCTCCATAGATCTTCTGAGCAATTATTCGAATCTTGTCACTAATTGGGAGCTAAAACATAAACACTGCACAGTTTAAAAACGAGAAAAGCACAAGAATACTAGTGAAGTTTAATGTAGGTTGGAATTATACATCCAAATCATAGAGGAACTTGAAGTCGCTGGGAGCCTCGCTGGCCCTCTGAACTGCCTGTCCCAGGGACACAGCGCCAGCACCACCTTCAGCCCAGTGGGAGCAGCACACGGCATCGAAGGCTCCAGCAGCTTTGGCCATGCTGCAGACCAGGTCGAGCTCAGCCTGAGTGTCCGTCCTGCAAGTAGATGCACACAAACTAAATACAAGCATGAAACATTTTAGTCTGCAGTAATAATGAAACTGCAACATGTTGCGCTCACTTGAAACCATTGACCGCCACCACAACCGGCACGCCAAAGTGTTTTGCGTTTTCTATTTGTTTCCTCATGTTGCTGCAGCCATTCTTCAGAAGTTCAAGGTTCTGCACAGATGCAAACGTTTTTTGTTTTTTTTAAAGTCTACTTAAATTTCCTTCCTGTTCCATTGTTACATGTTAATTTGGAAATTAAAGTTTATTGATCTTTGAGAGGATGTACTTGCCTTACATTAGTTGAAAACGATCTCAAATTGACAATATTATCGTTTATCGTAATAATTTCTGGGACAATTTATCGTCAAGCAAATGTTATTGTGACAGGCCTACGTGTGACCAAGTATGAGTGAAAGAATATGCACAGACTGCACAGAGTGGACTGACACTTGAATGTTTTGCTGTTTGCTGCTTCTCAGCCTTACCTCCTCCACGTATTCCTTTGGCAGTGGCATCCCAGCTGTAACCTGTGTTAAACATTTTAGAGTGTTTTTTTTTTTTTTTTCTTATACCCAAAAGGTGAAATATGAACAGAATGAAGATAGCAACTCCTAAATCACAAAACAAGTGACTCACTATTGGTCCTCCTCCGTGCATTTTGAGGGCTCGGACCGTGGCCACCAGGACTACCACATGGGGCCTCAGGCCCGAGTAGCGGCACTTGATGTTAAAGAACTTCTCCATGCCGATATCAGCACCAAAACCAGCCTCTGTCACTGTTTGATGGAGGTTGTGAGGCAAAGATTAAGAGCAGTATTGCAGCTTTGAGTGGTGCAGTGTAATAATGTGAAAACAGAACAATAATCTAAAACAACCGGGGTTAATCTCTTATATAGATCTTGGATCTTTTCAGTCCATTTTTAAATGATGAATGCACAATTCACATTCATGCATGTGTGGGTTCAGAAAGAAACCACAAATGCATGAGGAGAGCATGCAAACTCCATGCAGAAAGACCCCAGATTGGGATTCTAACACAAGACCTTCTTGCTGCAAGGCATCGTTGCCATCAACTTCACCACGGTGCCACCCAAGATTAATTCATCTTACCAACAAAGCCCTCAGGTCCAACCAGCTTCAGAGCGATTTTATCAGCCAGGATGGATGAGTTTCCATGGGCGATGTTGGCAAACGGGCCAGCATGCACAAAAACAGGCGTTCCCTGCAGATTCAGAGAACCCATTTGCAGCTCTAACACAGATAAGCATTGCAAGGATTAAGTTGTAGTTAAACATTGACAGACCTCCAGCGTCTGCATCAGGTTTGGCTTGATGGCATCTTTCATCAGCACAGCGAGAGCTCCACTGACACCCTGCAGAACAAAACAGAGCTCCATTAATAAAAAACAAATAAATAATTTCCTTCCACAGTTCTCATAACGAGAAGCCGCACCATAATGAAGAAACACTGACCAGATCCTCGGTGGTGACAGGATCTCCGCTGCGGCTGGTGGCTACGACCATCTTGGCCAGGCGCTGTCGCATGTCCTCCAGGCTGCTGGTGAGGGCGAGGACCGCCATGATCTCACTCGCAACTGTGATGTCAAACTGAGCCTGCACCACACATTGTGATTAAAAACAGCTGTTGACTTTTTTTTTATATAAATAGCTATGCCTTTTTCAGTTTTTTATTGGATGCCATTATCAAAACATATCAGAATCCCACCTCTCTTGTGTAACCCTTTTCGGTTGGCGACTGGCCGATGGTGATCTTCCTCAGGAATCGATCATTTGTGTCCAACACTTCAGAGAAATAAATATCCAGAGGAGATTTAAACATGAGGTTTGATACAGAAAAAAAACCCTGAAATCTTGGGGATGGGTGGAAGATTGATGAAGACATTTCAGACCTCTTTGCCAGGTTACAGAGCTTGGGTCAATATCCAAGCGTGCAAAGCGAGTGATCTCTTCATCAGTGAGAGTTGAAGGATCAGTCTTCTCTATACCCAATTTCTACACAAACAATGACAAGTTAAGAGTCAGAATTGCTTCATGTACAAGAAAAACTCTAGTAAAAGTTGAGGGGTATGTAATGTAATCCCTTACTTTCAGTCTGTTGATCTGGACTGGGGAGAACGTCCTCTGCCCTCCACTGAGTGGGACCAAGCGATTATACAGAGCCTGAGTGAGAGTAAAGGGGAAAAGGAGACATCTTGTTATTAATTGATGCTTGTTATGATTTTACCCCTCATTTACAGAAGTGAAAACCCACCTTGTCAGACTGCGTTGCCTCATGAAACATGCGAGCGTCGACTGCGGCGGCTACCAAGTTGTTGGCAGCTGTGATGGCATGGATGTCCCCAGTGAGATGGAGGTTAAACTATGGATAAAATAAAACATCATCAACTAAACACACATTTTTTTCTACCACCTCAATAATGTTTCAAAACGGTATAAAGTACCTCTTCCATTGGAATGACTTGAGAATATCCACCGCCTGCAGCGCCACCTGTTGAGAAGAAAGACTATTACAAATACAAGCTGGACAGCAAAAGGGACAATTCTTTTGAATCGTCCTTTGTCGTCTTTGATTGTCTGGAGGTCAAGATGGTTAAAGAAGGGT
>NW_015113120.1:166113-194949 GCF_001443285.1 Poecilia latipinna | reverse complement strand
AAAGAAACTTTCTTGATGTGTGATTTCAGTGTAAGTTTAAGCAAATGCAGTAAAATAAATTAAAAAGTGGTGTCAACAAGCATCGGGGTTCCTCATGTTCTTCTAATGCTCACCTTTAATACCAAAGGTTGGTCCCTGAGACGGCTGGCGGACGCAGGCAAACACATTGAGCTTCAGGTGGGCTCCCAGGGCCTGGACCAGGCCGACTGTTGTGGTGCTCTTACCTTCACCCAGTGGGGTGGGCGTAATACTGCATTTCATAATTACACAACATGTCAGCCAATTAATAGATATTAAAGTGAAAGAAAATTAAACGGTTTCATGGACAGAATAAAAAACGCTAAGTACAGAAGTACTTTTAAAGCTTGGCGCACATACCCTGTGACCACCACATATTTCCCATCTGGCTGGGACTGAAGTCGTTTGATAATACTCAGCTGGACCTTGGCCTTAGTTTTTCCGTAAAACTCCACTTCATCAGAAAGCAGGCCCACCTCTCTGGCCAGACGATCAATTGGCTTCGGAACGCAGGAGCGAGAAATCGCTATGTCACTGTTGAAGATTAAAAAAAACCCACACACATATTTTCACCTAAGTAGAGAACAAAGCTACGCTTCAGGGTCAGTACTTTCTAAATACACTTTTAACTACCTTGGCAAATTTCTATGCTATGCCATTATCAGTTTTTCACAAGACGGGGACATTTTTGTCATTACACACCGGTAAACTCGACCTACTAATTAGGTAGGCAATTCTAAGGACAATTGTTTGCTCTGGGTTTCATTGAGGGACGTCATAGTGAAAGTTGGGATGGGTGGATTGTCTTTCCAGTTTACAAATCGGAAAAACTCAGCGTTGGTCTAAATACATCAAATTCCAACAAACTATATTCAAGATGTTGGTTGCAACGTATGTGAAAAAGTTCAAGTTTTTCATGACACCTTATTGAAAAAGTTACAATAAAGCAAACAAACCTTGGTACAGGCTTCTGAAGGCTGAGCTTGTTGTAAGAAATGCCCCACTTCCCAGCCTGATGGCTCTCAAGGAATCGCTTTGCACTCAACACCGTATTCTAACCACATCAACAAACAAGAGACACACTTACTATACATCTTAAGAAATGTAGGTGGTATAATGATATGACCTTTGGGGAAATTCACTTGAGATGAATAAAAGATTCGACTTTACCCCCATCAGCATGGCCACGGTCATTGGTCCCACTCCTCCAGGCACAGGGGTGATGAAGCCCGCCTGCTCCTTGGCTGAAGCAAAGTGCACATCACCCACCACACGCTTCCCACTAGACTTGGTCTGATCTAAAAAAAAAAACATAAACGTTTCAATTCAACCGTTTCTGTTGTCACTTAAATTTCAGACCATTTTGAACCTTAACAAATGACCTGGAATGTGATTAATCCCGCAGTCGATGACCACCGCTCCCTTCTTGATCCACTCTCCTTTCACCATCTCCGCTTTGCCCATGCCAACAACCAGGATGTCTGCTTTACCCACCTGGACAGGAATATGAACAGTTGTGTTGCAAGTAAAAAAAATAAAATAAAAAATACATTAAAAAAAACTGACTCGAAGAAGTCAGCAGAGAGAAGTTTCAGAAAAAGAATGCAGGAACTGCTGGAGCAGGCGCCTGCAATCTTTACAAACCAAAAAGAAGTTCAGATTTCTGCAAATGAACACTGACACCAGTAAGCCTGTGCATATGCATTTATACATGTACAAGTAAAACGTTTAGCTCTTCTTAAGGACCGTAACATTATGGGGAAGACATGGTCACTTCGACCATAAGCAGCAAAGACTGAGCAAGTTGAAGTGATGCCAATATCTGACGTGAGACGTGAAACTGAGAAAGGTAATAACAAGAAACATGCTGATATCTAAAACGTACCTCTCCGGCCAGATCTGCAGTCTTGGAGTGGCAGGTGGTGACGGTAGCATGATTCCACAGCAGCAGATCATGCATGGGTGCACCAACAATCTTACTGCGACCAATCACCACAGCTCTTTTTCCTGCCACAGACACACCTGCAGAGAAGACGACATCAGAGCATTTAACCCGCAGCCACTCGTCTGCATGTCGTCTGGAGGATTTTACAGCAAAAACTACTCCGGTGAGAGTTTTCTTCATGGCTGCACCAACCTGTCTGTCTGATCAGCTCCATGCACCCGTTTGGTGTGCAAGGGATGAAACAGTCACCCAGATCGCCACGAGAAAGCTTCCCTGCGTTTATGCTGGTCAGCCTGCAAAGGAGCCAGAAAGTACAGATCAAACCGCATTTATCTCCATGGATCAAAAAGAACTTTAATGAGACTTGTGCTTTACTTTAACTATGATTTAGCATGAAATTAACTAAGTTTATGTCAGTTCTTACCCATCCACATCTTTCTCTGGCGCCACGGCATTTGTGACCTTTTCTGTGTTGATCTTGTGGATCGAATCTAAAGGCAGCTGCACTATGAGACCGTGGACTGATGAGTTTTCATTCACTTCTCTGATGCTGTGAAGGACCTGCCGGCAAAACGTTATTGAAATACTGTCAAAGGACTGTTTTGTTTTTTTTTTTTTTAAAGAAATGTGAGGCTTGATACAAAAGAAAACCACATATTTTATAAGATTATGATAAATCTATAGACTAATAAATGTTTAACTAGACAATACATTGTGTAGATTGAGATCATAAAATTGAAGAAGGAATTTACAAGACAGACTTATGTGAATTATAGGTATAAATTCATATAATTGTGAAGTGAAAGAAAGATTATGTATTATTTTATCATTTTTGTTTAAAATTATAAATCTAAAAACTATGTTACACATCTGGAATCAGACTCTCTTATTTGATGCTTTGTGGAACCACTGTTTTTGCATTTCTGAATATCCTTCCCACACATTCTCAGTTAGATTAAGATCTGAATTTTGACTTCTAGCACTTCTAGCATAAATATGTTTTAATGTTAATTACATTGAAGCTCTGGCTGTGTGCTTAGGGTAACTGTCCTGCTGAAAGGTAAATCTGCACAATCCGTGCAACATTGTTTTCCATTTTCAGGTGACAATTGATAAAATCAAACCTTCAACTAAAGAAAGTGCACTACAAACACATGTTATCCTTTGAAACTAAAACACTCTTCCAGAACTGAAGCCTATTTTTGTTCAGTCACAGATCAATATTGTTTTTTTACGTCAAGATTTACTGAATATATATATATACTTTTTTATTTATCACATAAATATACAACTTGCAATTTTATTTCTTATTCCCTTGTTGGAGGTGGCACACTAGCAATGTAATTGAGACTAAAAAAAGTGTATTTTGTGGGATGTATAAAATAATTTTAGTAAAATAGAACTAAATAAATACATAAATAAATGAATAAATACATTTTCTGGTGAAACACTGGGTGCTTAGAATAATTATTCAAAAAAGTATCAGTTGCAGCTCCTGTGTGACTATTGCGCTGCATCAGAATGTAATCTTAATAAAATGTAATTTTACCTCTTCTTCAGTTGCAGTCTTTGGAAGTTTCATATGTATTGCATTTATTCCAATCTGCAAATACAAATAAAATACTTTAACCATGTCAAATTAGAAGTGATTAACAGCTACTCAAAGCAATTCCTCACATCAATAATCTGACCGATAATCTGAAATTACCTCTGCTGCTGCCTTCAGCTTCATGCTGATGTACAGATTGGAATCTTCACGACCTCCAACCTGCCAGAACATAAAAGTATCACCTCATAATGTCTAATATGTCTAATATGCAATGCTCATGCAAATGTATCTATGCACAGTCTGTGTTTATGTTAACACATAAAGTGTACAGGGACATAAAAAAGACAAATTTCTGTCAGTCGAAAATAATCGTACTTGTAAAACAACCAGGCCAGGCCTGAAGTTGGGATCCTTGAGTTTCATTTGCTCCACATCTTTTTTCAGTTGCTCCCTCACTTGCCTAAGAAAAGAAAAAAAAAAGACAAAAAAGCCATCCACGTTATTCCTCTAAATCCTAACAAATGTTCAGACCAGACAGATGCATTGTGGGTATTTTGGTTTTAGACCAATGATTTCTCTATGCTGCCAATTTGATTGCACAACAAGGTGACATTTCCGAAGGATGATCTAGATTGAATGTTTTCTTTATCGTTATCTGTTTCATATTCTGAATACTGGGAAACATTACAGCACTTTGTGGAGTTAAATGACAGGGTCAATTGCACCAGAGGATTTGATAAGTCAGACAAAAAAAAAAAAAAAAGTTAAGGGGCCTTTAGCTTCTAATCCATTCAAAAAGCAGTCGTATGTTAGACAATGATTGATTGCTTAGCTCAAGTATGCAGACACAAAAAGACTGCACATAAACCAGGAGATGCAACTTCTGTCCATGACTTTGACTAAATCAAGTTGTCTATCACCTTTCTTATATTATAATTTGCAATCACATTGGCAACTAAAAGTAAATGAAAGCAGCCACAACACACTGCACAAATCATACTTGCAATATGTATTCAGATTATCCAACAACTTCTGTTAAGCTTCAAAGTAAAGAATTTTTTCATGTATTGTCCAAAAATTAAGTGACTAATGAGTGACATAAGGGGCAGCAAGTTTTCATGTCTTGTGACAGGCACATGCAGCTAAATTTCTTCCATGCTGCTGCAGGAGAAAGGATTTGTCCCTTTACATGTGTGAGTCTTTTGTGAAACATAACCCTTGGAGAACATCTCTGTTTGCAGATACTGTAGAAAAAAAAGAAAAAAAAAGTCCAAATGTGACTTGTGCGTGATATTTTGTCAATCAGTGCACTTGGGATTAGTGGACCAAGGGGGGAAAGATCGAATCCCACCACTATCACACACATCTTACGTAATCCTGCAAAGATCTGCACACATTCAGGGCCTGATTTAATCAGACAAAAAGGAAAATGTAAGTATCACAGTCATAAGTTCAATGCATTTATGCTGACCTACATAAGCTGAGAGCAAACGGGGTCCACTGTAAAACTCTCTCCATCCTTGGTGGCTGTATCACTTTTAACAACTTTAAGATATCAAATTATGAAAAAGCAAAACGACATTTTGCAGTCTCTATACTTTGGAAAACTCTCATAAAATACTGCAAAAGCAACAACAAAAAAGCTTTGATAATGTACTCAACTGAGCAGATGATCATGTGGTACAAACTAACTCAACAAGTCAGCGGCTTAGTTAGCCAAAAGTTTACTCTGCTCACTCAAAACTCCTAAACATACCAGTTCAAATATGACACTTACGCTGAAACTTCCTTCCCGCTTATGATTTGAGCTGTCATATTCGGTCTGTCTGTGTCCGAAGTGATGGTGACCTGTGCAGGCTCGCTCTCTAGCAAGAAGAAAAGCGTGGTGAGACTAGCTCTCCAAATTACGCTTATTCAAAAGAAGCATGTTTGCAATTACGTCGGATGCATTAGCAAACATAGCCCTACGCTTAAAAATAACCGTAGAACTTTCTGGAATAGGCCCAATCACGGAGCGTAGTTCACTGACGACACTAGGAGAGGTGTTACTTTACGTGAATACGGACCAATCAAATAGCTACCTAAAAAAAACATTAGATATGTCTTCTGACCAATAGCATTTGAGAAATGTTTTTCACGTAGTAGAAATAAAAGAGAGTAGATGCTACATCAACTGGCTTTGCCACATATGCCATACCGCGTCTTCCACACTGAGTATAAATCGACAGGAATCACGGTTTTCCTGACAATAAAAATCACCAAATATAGTTACAAGTCTACTAATTAAGCAAAATTAAGCTTTGTGTATAGTGGTAACAATAACAACAGTAACTATGAGTATATTTTAATTAAACATGGTAGAAGTCGATATACACTCTTTCTTTTCGTTTATTTTCATTTCTCCTTTTTTCTTTTCTTTTCTCCTTTCTTTCCTTCCTTTTCTTTAATTTTATTTTCTTTTGCTTCAATATATTGCATTATATTCACGAAAAGCGTGACACCCACAACATGGCGGTGATTATGGCGTACGACTAGGGGACTCACGGGACATCTACTCTGCATGCTCTGCATCTCCGAATAGATTAGGGCGTGGCTGACCTAATTCCTACAAGCCAATCAAATACCCAACTAAATACGCTAGAACTTTTTTTCCAACCAATAGCGATCCGATATTTCTCTTTTCTCTCAGATGATTGAACTAGTGTAACTCCGCAGAAGGTCACCAGAGGGCAGTACCGTGTTTACACATGATTATAATAAATACCGTCAGAAAAGCCTCAGTGTTTATGTAGGTCAAACAAAGTGCAGGCTGCTTTATTTTGGATCCATTTGTAGACGACAACTCTGAAATATCGGCAGAAAGTGCGAGAAAATACCATTAAGAGCTTCTTATTTTATCGAGCTTCAAGTGTGACGGGAGACATGACGAAAGACGGAAAGCTATGGAGAGTAGATTCAGTGGCGTTTTGAACGACATCGAGGAGCTCTCGCGACTCTCAAACACTCAGAACAATTTCCACACCGAAAGGTAAGTTGAATAAGGAGTCGCAATGCTTAAATTAACAGGTTTCTAATCGTCCTACTAATCCCCGGAGGCTGGATGTTGTAGCCTTTTAAGATTGCACGTACTACTCTCTGTTTACGTCAGTGCTAAACTAGCCGAGAGGGTCGATCCAGACCTATCAATTGAGCATCTATTCATGTAACACTGAGGCTATCTAAGTTCGTCTGGATCATGTCTGTTCAGGTCTAAAACGCTTTTTGAGGAGATTCGAGCCTCCATAAACAACAATGATGAGGAGGATCGCTCCTTCTGGAGGCCTGTGCTTCCTTGGGGGGGCGTTTTCACAATCAAGGCAGGGCGCAAGGCCATATCCTGCATCCCTCTGTACGTGGAGGTACAACTGAAAAACACATGCACCATCGATGGCTTCCTCATGATCCTGTATGTGATCCTGCGAGACAACCAGGGCTTCCACAGGGAGCTGGCCGTCTTCCTGGGGAAGCAGTTCGTGGAGCATTTCCTCTACTTGATGGACTCCTGTGACTACACCACAGTGAAGATGCTGTGGATCTGGAACCGGATGTCTAAGAGACAGTACCGCTCAGAGATCCATCAGGCAGCGATGGAGATCGACCTGTTTGGGAACGAGCACGAGAACTTCACGGAGAACCTGGAGAACCTCATGTCTACCACTCAGGAGAGCCTGTGCACCAACCGTGACTGTCCGAGTCGCTTTCAGAAGGTCAAGAAAACCACCATCAACATCAGGTACTTTAGGTCCAGCAAAAGATTAGAAAACATAATTGTTTTTGCAATTATACTCATCTTTTCACCTTCCCCTCCAGCCCTCCCCACGAGCTTCCTCACAAAGACCCCATCCAGTCAGCGGTGGATGAATTCTTCAGCCCCAAACTCCTACTCTGCTCAGAGCTAGGGTAAGACACTATGGTAAGACATTTTTGCTGTTTTAAGATTCATTGCTGCAATATTTAACCCATCTGACAGGTTGAATATCTTCTTAGCAGATGTGATGGCTTGAGGGAGTTTTCTCAAAGGGTTTTCTGCCACGGACCCCCGGCTTTTGTGATCCTTAACATGCAGCAGTGGAGGTCGGAGGATCTGTCTTATGTACCTTACCACCTGGCTCTTTGTCAACACAGGTATGAAGCAGTGCAGGATTGTGCATAACTGTGAACTGGAATAAAAATAATGCATGTTTTTTTATATATATATATTTTTTAAATGTTCATGCATCCTTATTTAGCTCCCCTGAGTCAATCATTTCAGAGACGGGTGTTTTTGGGTACGTCTCAGCTAGGTTTGCACAGCTAAGTACTGATATTTTTGTCCATTGTTTGCAAAATATCTTACAGTCAATCTGATTGACTGATTGTGAACACTGGTTCTCCAGTGTGAAAATCCAGGTGAATGAAAGTATTATTAGAACAATGCACATTCAGTTAATGCAATACACATCTTGAAACTTACAAACGCATGCGTAAAACATTAAGTAAAGATCCGTGGTAGTAGTTGCTCTACAGGCCTTTCAGCTTATGTTAGGACAAAAAAAAATCTGATGTATATCTCTTCCCTTAGATACTTACTAGAGGGCGCCACACTCTTCAACATGGAAGAGCATCACTACTCGGCAGCTTTCCAGATAGACGGTTGCTGGATGCACTATGACGGTCTGAGAAGCGATAATCTTATCCTGCTGCATAAACCCCCGGAGCTCCTGCTGCTTTCCTCCTTGGTCTACATCCGTGCATCTGACAAGTGACCAGTTGGACACGGTGCAGCATTTGAGTGAACACATCAAACATCCAGTGTTTTGTTTTTTTTGTTTGTTTTTTTTCCAGCATTATTCCTGTTTTTGCCATTTAATATCTGTTATGTATTTTTTTTTAATCTTTTGTGAATAATTCATGGTCTTGGTATACTTAATATGCTAGAAGACAGTTCGTGTTCTGTTTCAGCTGATTGCTTACTCCAAACATGCTGATAATTATACATTTTATGGAGGCATGCTTGGAATCCAAGAGTACAGTGGACTATAATAGTTCTGGGTTGATATGCAGCGGATCCTAAAAGTGTACACATCTCCTTTTTAAATGTTTTTTTTTTTTTTTTGTTAAAAAAAAAAGATGATTATTTTTAATGTTTTTCCACCTTCAGCTGGATGTATATCCTGCACAATTCAACTGAAAAACAAATCTGTTTGCAGAAAAAAAAATAGATGCAAAATTTTAAACTGAAACTTTGCTGATGCAACTTTTGATTCAGTTTCAGCATTCAGCATCCTTTCTTAAGTACCTATATGTATCTCACAACCATAGCTTAGTAATATTACCCCACTCAATTACAAAGGTTCTCAGTCTTTTAGGTTATGAAAATACCTCTTGTCCACAGATGCTTCAGGTGACCATTAGGATGCCGAATAATAAAATCAATACTCATCTTGAGTGTTTGGAGTCAAAGTTGACTCATTCAACTTCCCCCTAATTCATTCAGCTTGATTTAAAAGCCCTAATTCTGTCTTAAAGTTTTCCTACTGCATGATCTCTTCTGGTCATGTCTAGCGTTGCTTTTGTGCCAAGCTTTTTGCATCTTCTGGAGTTGTAGCCAGATTATCTTTAATTTGAGTTAATCTAATTTACTATTACTAATGACAGTTGTAAACACAAAGACTGAATGGTGAAATTCATCAAAAGGCGGTTCAAGACATGGTAGGTCAAAGGTGGACACATTGCCACTGAGATCTTTTTGTTAGTTCCTACCCAACAGATGTATGTTTTTTTTATTGTCTCCTACAGGAAGTATCTATTTGAAGGTGCAAAACAAATTTTAAAACTACTTATTGTAGTTTAATTCTTAAATAAAACTTGACATTTTTAATAGCGGGTGTGTAAATTCCTGAGATTTGTTGCCTGTTGATAAACGCTCTGTTCATTCTATAAGTAAAATAGTTTTAGCATTTCATACATGACTCAATCTCAGCATATTCCTTCAAAAAAGAGAGTGCTTACAGCTCTGTTTTTTGTTTTATATATTACTTGGGGGTTCTCCAGCACAAGTTTAATGTTCTGATTTAAGCACATCAACCCTTATCTAAAAATTAAACTGGTGCTCTAATTACACTGTGGCACAAAAGAAACCTCAAACTAACTTCTGTTTTTTTTTTTAAGCTGTTAAAGTTTTTACTCAAAAGTTGTGGATGCTAAAAACACAATGTCAGTTAAGTGGCATGAATTTTTTGTTTTTTGCAGAAAGGTTTGTTGGATTGATTTGGGCTTTCATGGCATGAAGCGTTAAGCAAATCCATGCTGAAATGCTCCCATTTCAGCAGTTCTGCAGCTTCTGTGTCAGATGTTTTGATTTTTTTATCCTCTAATAGTTACTGTTATCACATAGTGCCTCTGTCAAGAAAGCTCCTGCATTATTTTTGTTCCTGCAGATATTGTCTTAATATAAATAAAAATATTTTTGAACACATCTGTTTTAGATTTTTGTTCTCTGAAACATGCATATGAATCTAAAAACAATACGCAGCCATGGCTTTTTTTTTTTTTTTTAAGGCAGGCATTTATTTTAATCTGGGTACAACTGCACCACACAAACTGACTAAGATGTATGTAAAATGTCTTCAAACAAAAACGTGAAAAGCTACAGTTTTCATTATACGCGCTGTTATTTTTAACTTCCAGCATTAATCCACAGGATATTAAGAAAAAAAAAAGTTGAGACTCCAGACACACTGAGAAATGGTTAAACAAAAAGAGAGAGAGAAGCAGAGTGGTCGTTTTGGCTAACACTGACATCAGTTTCACAGGAGTTTTCTTCCTCTCAGACACAAATGTAAAGACTGGCAGCTGAATGCAGACTTTAGGTCGTTAAAAAGTCATCCATCTGCTTTCTTTGTACAAGCACTTTGGTGAGAGTGATGGCAGAGGGAAAAAAAAACAAGATGTTTGTTAGGCCTCAACAAAAATGCATACATACTCCCTTCTTTTTTGCAGATTCACATTTGCAGATTTTCATAACTTTTTCTTCCAAAATACATTACAATAGCAGTCAGCATTTATCATGGGAAGAAACAAACAAAAAAAAAAGCAAAAAAGTAAGAAAATTGATGCTCAATCAGTCATGGCAGCAGAAATTAATTTCAATTAATATAGAGAGGTGAACAAAGCTTAATTTGCATTGGACTACAAAAATTAGATAAAACAACGAGTAGGCATGGGCTGGTTGCAGGTGTATAAAGGTTTAAGAAGGTTTTAGTTTCAACAATGCTAAACCTTTCTAGTACAGCTTCCCCTCCCCTACTTGTTGCTGCATGCTGCTGTCTAGATGGCTGAAAAAAGGATCAGATGCAAGAAAGAGAAATTCCTCCTTGTAAAAAATCTCAATCTTTGTGTGGTAACTGAAGGAGAACCAATCACTCACATTCAAAAAGAAGCAGGGGGTACGAGTTTTTGTGTGTGTGTGTGTTTCCACAACTGAAATAAAATTTTATCAAATTCTGTTTGGAACATGTACTCAGCCATCCTTTTGCACAGTGCCACCCTGGGCCAAGAGCCATAATCTATCTCAAACACTGATACTGAAGCAGCCAATTATGTTACAAATATCAGCTTCTTATACTTCTGCTACTCTAGAAGACATAGAAGAGCAAAAAGGTAGGAATAACTCATTTTCCATTTTAAAGAAAATCCCTAGTATTTTGCTATATTTTTTGTTGTGAACTTTTTTTTTTGGCTTAAATTCCATGAATCATTAATCAAGGTTAGCATCTGAATCCTTGCCTACAGAAAGTATAAATAAATATAAACATTGTCATAGACTTACAAACTGGCTGCTTACAAATTCAATTCAGTTCATTGGAAAGTACATATGTAAACAAGGAACTAATTAGGAACAATTGGACAAATTTGCAAAGTAAATGACATTGTAACGTTTCATCCAACAACAAAAATTTCACAGAAGACAAAAGCAAAGTGGCAAAGTCTGTAGTGTACCTCAATGTGGTAAAAGCTAACCTGTTTTACTTTAGCCTATCATCTACGATAAACTGTAACTTAAATGAACACATTCCATGTAAACGAACAAAATGACAAAGGGTCAAAGGTTCCCTCAGATGCTCCATTAATGTCAACATGCCATGTGGGGTTCTGTTACAGCAATGTGAGATGCCTTGGCTTTTTAAAGAGACAAACACAAAACATTTTCAGTCGAAAGAGAAAAAAAACGAGTCTTATTGCATCATCTAAATGCCATTAGCTTAAAAAAAAAGAAAAGGAAGAAAAAAAAAACAGGTAATCAAATGACAATACGTGTCAAATATTTTGGTAAGTGCAATGCAGAGAGCTTGGTTAAAAGTTGTGCAAACACCAGCACACGCAAAGTGACTAGACTTAAAAATGAACAGTGACTCAGCAAAACGGCACACACCTACTCTCCCTATTAGAGGAGAGCTCTGCTGCTTCATGAGTTGCAATATTTCTCGAGAGGATGGGTGGTGGGATGGGGGACAACTTGGCCTGAGTCGGCTTGCACAAACTTTGGTGCTTCGTCTTCGAAAGCCACAACATGAAAGAAAGCAACACTAACAGGTGCGTTTAAAAAAATTGAGTGTTTCATTTCAATAATCCTAAAGTATAAACGCTATTTAGATTTATTACATACAGAGTGATGTATTCAAGTGTTTGTTTATTTTAATTAGCATGGCAAATAAGAAAAAAAAATTTAAGATGTGTTGTGGCCCAAATAATCATGAGAAAATTGCTGATTTGACTGATAGTCACTGAAGAGTAAGTCACAAAAGGCAATTGGTAAAGATGGTGGTCGTTTCTACACCCATATGTGTGAGCATGTTAATGGAAAGTTAAGTGGAGGGAAAAATGTGATGGAAAAGGGTCCACAGGGAACTGTGCCACTATCCTGGTACACTATCCTGTTTTACTAGTTTTATGGAGCTTCAGATTTATTTTCCAGAAAGACTTACCTTCACACAACTACTGATTGGTTATACTACAAACTAAATGAATGCGCGGATATAATTAAATATTCATGTATATTACTGAAGCACTTGAGATATATCACTCTGTGGGTAATAACTCCATAAAGTTTTAAACTTTTTTTTTTCCAAATTATTTTTTGATGATATTCCAGTTTCTAAAACATGCACCTTTATAAGACAAATAATTGGTATTTTCTTTCCCTTTTTATCTAAACTTATTTTATTGCATGGTGAGGGGCCATTTAGGATGTCATGCATTTAAATGCCCATAAAGCAGATTGCTAGCATCAAATGTAAAAATGACCTGGAGATTAAGCATACACTGACTAGAACATGTGCAGCAACCTAGACAAACAGCTAAGTCCTGAATCCTAAATATAGCACCAGTTAATATTGTGGACAAAATTGGCTGAGACACGTTTCAACCATTATAGAGACAAGTGCGTGCATGACCTGACCTGTAAAATTTGTTGATTTTTTTTTTTTTTTTTTTTTTTTGAAATAATGGAGGATGACACAGAAAAGCGTAGGCGACAAACTAAGGGGGAAACTCCTCCCTCTCGAGTGAATCAAATCACACACACATTCGCACACACATTATTGACCCAGTGCAGATAAACATTTACAGGCAATGCACTAGAGGATATATTTATCTATATATTTCATTTATACTATTTACAAAAGAGAAAGGCAGCCCTTTGAGGAAAATATAAAGTTTCTAAGTTTGTTCTTTTTTCTTCCTGTGAAGCACTGATTTGGATGCAGAACTCGTCGCCTCACTGAGCTTGAGAATTAGTTCTACACGCGGACAAGTAACAAAAAAATAAACAAAAACGGATCCATCCGACATGCACATAACCCCTCGTGCATACACGCCAACAACCACAGGTTCGCACAAAGACACAAGCAAACTGCAGTGTTCTACAAAACTGTAACATAGTTCTGAATGCAGCTGTAAATCTTAAGCATTAAACGTACTGACGTGTAAAAGAGAGGACATAAATGTCAGCTAATGTAACAAAAACTTCCAACAACCCCCTGGGACATGGCTCGAAGTTCTCATAGTGGTCCGGCAGCACTCGTATCCAAGGTGCCTGCGCCATCATCCATCCAGACATCTTCCTCCCTTCCCTCTGCTGCACAACCTGTACGCTTTTACATCTCTGCAGCGAGACTGGAATCCCCTCCATCCAACCAGCCAGCTATTTGTGCACACCCAGCCACCCAAGCAATAGCTCAGATGTTCTTTCAGGTGTGCATTTGCTCCTGGAGAACGAATGTGGGGAAAACAGGAGAGCAGGTAACAAAAACGAAAAGTTTTCTTTCAGAAATTGTTTTACTGAGTCCTAGCTGAACGGGCCATTGGTCAAAGGGCAGTCAGACCAAAATTGCAACGGCAGTACATCATGCCGCTGGAGTCCAACCAGCTGTCTGAGATGGGGTCGTAGCGCTGGACAGTGTTCAGGTAAGACGACCCGGAGTGCCCTCCTACTACATAGAGGTAGTTGTCCACAATGGCAGAACCAACACCTGCAAGAAGAATGGTGCATCACATCAGCAGAACAGCAGTGAATCGAAGCGCCACCAAGAAAACCGTTTATTTAAAAACCTACCAGTACGAGGTTCGTTCATTGGCCGACAGGCCGTCCACTGGTTCTGATGGGGGTCGTACCTCTCGATACTGGACAGGTGGGACACTCCGTTGTGCCCACCCACTACAAATATGAAGCCGAGCATGACACCGACACCAAAGTTGATCCTCTTGTCTGCCATGGGGGCTACCATTTCCCAGGCGTCCTTGCTGGGGTCGTACCTCTCCACACTGAAAACAGACCAATCACAGTGAGAAAATACCAGACAGGGTCCGTCTTAAATGATGCAAATCCCTCAAAAGTGCTTGCTAGTTCTAGATATGGCTTTTACATGGCATTCATTTAAAAATGATAACATCTATGGCAGCCACCACAATTAACAGCAATTGTGGTGTTATTTGTGGTTATTATTAACCACAATAAACAGACATTTGCCCCATTTATTTTTACTAAGGCAATGGTTTTCTCTGTGCTGCGACAAATCTTTTGCCAGTACTAAAAAAAATAATAATAAAAAGTCAAACTTCACATAGTTAAAAAAAAGTAATTTATAAAATAAAATGTACATCTTAAGTCTATTATCTAGATTTATTACTGGACAATTACACAAATATACATGTCACACACTATTTAGTTTCTTAACTGCTCTGTATTCACGTTTTACTCACAAAATCTTATGTTCTTTTTTATATCGACTTTAACTTGATTTTGTATGAAAGCATTGTCATTTTCCGTCCTTACCATGCACTTATCCACTGCATATCACTTCATTTGTGACAGATTTCACCATTTTTAAAATAATATAATTTTGTCCTTAATGCGAGGGTTTCTTACAGCTGAACTAACTCCAATCAGGTGCTCCATTTGAAAATCTATAATAGACTTGTCAAATCTGAATTTGGTCGTCCAACGCTAACCACAGATTCCATAACATCCAGTTTAGATGACAAAGTTAAAAACACATTTATGTTAGAAATGTTGGGATTAAAAAACAAAACAAAACAAACAGCAATTATGAATTCTATTATTTATCTGTAATAATACTGACTATGTATTACCTTAGCATGTCAATTGCAAGTATAACACTTTGCACTATTTTAATATTGCAGTCCAAACAGTCCTTTGCAATACAAATATAGCACAGACTGATATTGCGACAACACTAAATCACTATATGCCACACAGCCTGTCAATTCGATTTTCCTCAAATGTAAAAACAGAAAACTCTGTTTTTATGTATCCAAGTCAGCAGTTTTCTGACACAAGGCAGTTTATACAACTACAACTGCAGAAAGTAAAGTTGAGCAATAATGAGACAATTGCAAGGCTGACGAAAGTAAGAAAGTCCTGACAAAATTAACCAAGAGAACATTGGGAATCTGGGATTGTTTTGCAGCTCAGTTAAAAGGACATACAAACCACAAGAGCCTGAGGAAAATGTTCCCAAAGGTTCTCTGTCCAAACACATTCTCCTGCAGGGCTTTGGGTGTCAAGGAAACAAGCAACTGGGATTCAGCTGCAGGGTGATCAACAACACAAATGCAGGCACCCTCTCCATGAGACATCTCCAACACTTCTGTAAAAATCTTCTCTGCACTTATTAACGAGCTAGTGAGAGTTTTCTCAGCAACACTTGATATCCTTCACATAATTGCGAGCTCTATTTATAATCCAGCAAGATCATAGGGAAAAAAAAGCAGCTCAGGAAATCTAAAAATCATCGATGAGATCAAAGATCAGACCATGACCGGTCCAGAGACTCCAGTCACATGTCAACAGTAGATAACAGGCAAACAGTCTTTTTATCTTGATTTTGTTTAGGAGGTTCGAAAAGGGATCAAACCTGTAAAGTAATGTTGCTCAGAAAGATACCCCACAGCATTAAGCTGAACAGCATTAAGATTTTTAACAAGCGCAAGTAAGTGACACAAATCAGAAACTTCATAGAGTGTGACAACACTTTTCAACAAGTTTCTCAGATTTGTGTTGTACTCCAATCGTTACCTGTTCATGTGTGCTGGGCCATACCCTCCAATAGCATAGATCATGCCGTCCAGCACAGCCGTGGCAAAGCAGCTGCGGGACTTTGTCATGGGTGCCACCGGTTGCCACTCCTTCAGCTTGGGGACGTATTTCTCAACAGACTGCAGGTAGTACTGGCCGTCATAGCCTCCCAGAGCGTACAGCTCTCCGGCCTGGACCACTACCCCAAGTGTGCTGCGACACTCGGCCATGTGCTCCACCGAGGACCACGTGTTGCTTTCGGGGTCCCAGGCCTCCACTGTGCTCTCGTGCCTCCGATAGCTGATGCCCTGCCTCATGTGCGTGGCAATGCCTCCCACCACGTACACTTTGTGGTCCAGCACGGCCACTCCAAACTCGTACCGGGGGACACTGAGAGGGGCCAGTCCGATCCACGAGTCAGTCTGAGGGAAATACATTTCCATGCTGGGAGAGGGAAAGATGTGAAAATCATTTAAAAACTTTACACAAAAATTTGAAACCAAGAAGCATCAATCAAGTGCAGAATGAACCAATTTTTAAAAAAATAAGTTTTACTTGTAAGAGAAAAAAAAAAAAAAATCTCAATGAGTCAATTCAGTGCATCTCTAATTTGAAAGAGCAAGCAATGATTACCTTTCTAACGTGGCAAACAGTCCAGCCTTGCCTCCTACTGCAAGCAGCACCTTGGGGGCACACCTGGGCCTCGCTGACAACACAGTCTGATAAGAAAGTCTGTGCTCAGGCATAAAATGATATTTCAGGGCCTCGTTGAGCAGGTGTTTGCATGCATGGTCGTCTCGTATAAGGTGGTTGGCTTCATATAGGCGAGTGAGGAATTTGACGCTGAGAAGTGGAAGGCGAACACAGTGTAACAACTGAGCGAGATGCTGCTGTCTCTCTGTTACGTCATATTTGATCCATGATTCCAAGGCGTAAAACACGGTCTCCTCCGTGTCTACCTTAAGACAGTCGTTAGAAACTATTTCATCCAGCTCCGCTCTTGTTAGTTCAAAAAACTCCTCCGTCTGACAGACCTCTTCAAAGTTCTCACAGATAAACTTAGTAGCAGCCAGGCACAGGTCATGGCAGCCATATGTCTCTGCGAAGCGGGAGATCCCTATACAGTTCCCAGCATCCAGCTGGCTTTCTAAGAAGGAACAGCACTCCTTAAGTACAAGCTTAACCTGGAGTAAATTGGCAGCCGGCAGCAGGGATTCAACTGTTTCCTGGGAGATAAACACCGTTCCCGTGTATGCGTACTCCACAATGGCCTAGGAGAAAACAAAATGTTAGTGAAACAATATAACAACCACTAGTACGGTTACTGTCTGCTGGATCTAAGCGTACCTGCAAAGCAGCCTCATCAATGCACTGGAACTCCACCTCTGAGGTCTCCTTTTCCGAGAGGTTACCTGTAAACATGGCCTTGAAGTAGGGGCTGATGCTGGCCAACACAACTTTGTGGGCATGGATCTTGGCATCACCCACTCGGAGAACAATGTCACACAGTTCGTGATCCTGCCGCAGGAGCTGGAGACCCTGCAGCAGCTGCTCCGAATGAGGCCGTGTGAGACTTGCAAACATATAGGACTGGTCCTGCTGGTCCATCTGGAAACATGAACCCAGAAATCACTGCAGTGCATGGGATGTGGGCATGGTTAATGCCTTTGTGTGTCACTTGAAGCTCTAGCTAATTAGAAAAATGCCGTCTTTACATTTGTTTTGCAGTAGCACAGTATTTATTTTCCTCAAGCCAAAGGAAATAAGCATTGTCCTCTAAATCCAGTGCTAACGCTGCTCTAAGACAACCAAAACGTATTACCTAGAAAGTGCGAACAACTGGACACAAGTAAATCCAAATCACCAGCTGTCAAAGGTGAGTGTTTAAGCTACATGACAGATTACAGGAATGCAAATGTCATGTAAATAATTGGGGCCTATCTTTGTGTTTTTAACGGGAGATGCCACTTAATCAAAACTCGCTAGCAACCTAGCAATAAAGAAGCAAACATAGTCAACACAATAAAATCAGGCTAAGTGAACGCTTTATTTAAAACGATTTCTTTCTCTGCAATGAATACAGGTTTATCGACTGGCTTTGATCTGAGCAAAAAATTGGGTACTAATAAATTTTAGCATCATTGCATTGCAGCTTAGCCGCTAAAAATAAACACGGATTTATGTCCTGGCTGCATCACTGATTAATATATACAGTAACATGGCTGACAGATACAAAACGAAACGTTCCAACTGGTTTTAGGAAAAATGTGTATTTTGTTAAAATAGAAGAACCAAACCTGTATTATATGGTGCGTGCAGATAGCGACCGAATATGCGGTAGCGACGGCAGACCACAGGAAGGCTAACAAGAAAACAACCGACTGCCAACCAACCTAGCCACAAAGCTAAAAGACAAGCACTCACAATGACGAGCTACCAGGACGGAACACCCACTTCCGTTGCCTTTCATAATAAAATCCCACGGAATTTATTCTTAATAAAATTCAAAACAAAATAATTTTATTTTATTCTGAAATACTAACAAAAATATGTATTGATTATAAGCAGCATTAATAAGTAAATAAACATTATAGTACTAGGTTCGAGAAAAAAATATAGTATATAATATAAAATAAATTATTACTACATGCTATTTCAATGTGAAAATATGTTTCTCTGAATACAGTACTGCCACACCTCTGCACTGAGACTGCATTGTTGACAATTTTATGTAGGCCTTAACAACTTCTGTCTTCTTGACATTACTTCATCTCAACATAAGACTCATAAATTGAAATCGCTGTGTAGAAAAATAAATGTAAATTTTCGTTAACATATTACGTTAAATGTGCATCTATTTTAGTGTATTGAGGACATGTATTTAAAGATTTGATTCTGGCACTTCTAAATATTTATGGCATTTTCTTATTTCAATATTTATTTTTCTTGTCTGTGTTCTAACAATAAAATGCATTTTTATAACATATTTAAATAGGCAAAAACTTGTTTATTAGCACTCTCGTACAAATAAGTACTCTTTTTAAAAAAATTAAGTTACAAATTTAAATATGTGGCTGTTATGATGGCAAGCATGCACGTCGACAGTCAGTCCATTTAAAGATGGTTCCGATCTAATTGCTTAAGAAAAACTCGACCAGGCCTAACATTTAAAAGACAATTTCTATTTGTATTAGTAAGATTACATTTTATAATCACAAACAAATTATTAAAAAAATAATTTCGTTTTTGTCGCAGTGCAAGTATTTTATCACCCATCACCCGCATACATTTTAATCTTCAAGAATTTGGTTTAGTAGGAGAATATTTGCTATGACCAAATATGTAAACTAAAAGAAATTAATGTGAAAAACAAACCAGATTAAATGTTTATCATTAAATTAACTGGTAGACCTAATTATGAGTTAATTGGTTAATTAACTCATAATTAAAATGTAGAGATTTGAGGCTTCAACTTTAACTAAATCAGCATTTTTCTTTTATTTTCTAAATAAGAACTTTTCTCTCTCTCTCTCTCTCGTGTTTCGTTTCCATTGCTAACTGTGCTCCTTTTGATCTTCATCCTTCTGTAGCTCTGTTATGGTGATGACGATGATGATGATGATGCTTCCGCCTGGAGGAGCCAGGACTCCAACTCGCGTCACCATGGAAGCACTCAGTTTGCGACATGCATTCGCCATTTTGCTGCCTCGGTGTGTGTATGTGTGATTGTGTGTGTGTGTGGGCTCCCCTAAGGCTGGATACCTTCATAGCTTCCAAACATTCAACTCTTCAGCCAACGGAGGAAATATCCACATTTACTAACAGAACTGTCGCCGCTGCAGCATGACAAGAAGAGGCTGGACGTCGGAGCAGTAGATAGTTTTGCGTTGGGTTAACGCAAGAGGAGGAGGGCCAGCAGAAATGTAAGGTCTGTTTTCTTTCTAACTTTGCTCGCCCAGATATTCCGCACCTAACACGGTCAAATTAAGCGGAGTGGCATGTTAGCTACGCTTTGCTTCGGTGCTAACTGATGACCCCGGGTAACGGTAACATGTAATAAAAAATGTATTACTTAGCATAAAGGGGGTAAGTCCTCCACTAGAGGCATTTGTAAGTACATAATGTTAAACTGGCTATGTGTAATTAGATACATTTGCAGCAAACAGTGTTTCAACCACTGCGCTCCGTAGCTACCCAGAGCCACAAGTGGTTGTGTTCATTTTTTTAAATTTAGCAGGATCCTTCATGCCTTAACGGGGCAATATTGAGGGTTTTTGGTTAAAGCCTGCTTCCTTGTGTTAAAGCCTATATTGTTCCCGTGGTGCTAAAAACGACAACAGACACAAATGTGTCCTAAAACATGACAATTATTTAGAAAACGTCTAAGTTACACAAAGGATTTTGAGAACTCGTGAGGAAAATAACAATAGCAATAAAGAAAACATCAGATTTTTCTTTTCATAAATGGTCACGTATACTTACCAAGTCAAGCAAAAGGTTTCTTAAAACAGCTTGATTTAAGAAGAAATGTTTTAAAAAAAGAAGAGAGCACAGACTCTTTAAAAGAAATCCCAACTTAGTGTTAAAGATTCTTTCAATAAAAATGTCACCTTTTTTGTCTTTTTTTGTTGATAAATAATGCAATCTTATTAAAGAATGCATAAAATAAAAAGTAATAATTAATGTAAAAATAATTTATACTAAATTGGTAATTGATGAATGACATTAAATGTACCTAAGATAAATTTTTATCTTACATGTTATGATAATTTGTTTTAGGCGGGATTAAGAAACTGGTTGTTCTATATTTATTTCCCTGTTTAATTGACAATATGGTAACATAACAGAAGCAAACACACTAATTAAAGAGTTTCATCCCTTTGTTGCTCCAATAATATGCACATATTTGTCCATCAATGTTTGAAAGACTTTTTCCTCCGACTCTTAAAGCAAACATTTAATGTTTAAAAATAACTTTTCCGTAAGTGTTTTAGTAAATGAAGCCTTCCATGTTGGCAGGCATTGCTATGACTCTGTGTGTCTTTGTTCTTTTCTTTTTTTTAACTCGAAATACATTTTCAAGATGAATACAAATATCACTCCACTCACTGGAGATCTAAAATAATAAGTGCACATTAAACTTTTTTTTTTCTACAATCAAAACATTTTTTTGTTTGCTTGTCAAATATGAAAGTACTATTAAAGAAAAAATTATAATTAAACAGAAAGAAATTACACATCTGATGTGGACAACAAGGGCAGTTAGAGTTCCTCAAACTAGCCAGATATTATCGGCATGCAGAGTTTGAAAACACGGTACCTGAAATATAATATCCAACCAATGATTGCATCCAAGCAATTCAATGCAACTGCAGTGATGACTGAAATTTAAAATATTGCCCTTCTCTACCTTTTGATAGTGTTCTTGCCTGTTTGAATCATCAAGATAAGTGTCAGGATTTTGTTGTGGTGTTTTCCACTGTGTTGGTTTGCCTCTTTTCAACCTTTGTGGTTAATTTCTTTTCTTAATTTTCTTAATCCTGTGTGTTGCATTTATAGACCGACCAAAAGGACCTCAGTTCTCCATCATCAGCTGCTCAAGATGAAACCACAGAGTAAAGTGGAGGAACGTTATTGTCCTCGCTGGAATCTGTTTTCCTTTTTGGATTCTCAAATTTGACAATCCATAAATCCGCCAATAATGATACCTGGATTAATCTCCCAGGAGATACATGACCAGCTTCTGGACTCAAAGAATTACCAGAATCGCACAAACGGGGTGGAAAAGCTTAAATGTATCCTCTCAGAAGTGGACATTAAATCAGTCCCACCTGGGAGTGTTGAGGAGTTCATCAATTTTCTTCCCCGACTTCTAGATGACAGTAATTTTAAGGTGCTACATGGAACCTTACAGGTTTTAAACCTGCTGATACAGAAGCTGGAGACTGGCGTTGACAGATTTTTGAAACATATAGTTTTCGTTGCCCTGAAGGCCCTCGGTGACACTCGTGCTGTCACCAGAAATGAATACCATAATGTGTTTCAGCAGCTGATGAAAACTACTCCACCGCAACAAGTATTGGACCTTATTATCGGCAACTTGAAACACAAGAACTCCAGGGTCCGGGAAGACGTCCTGAACATCGTCATGGCAGCTATGCTCACTCATCCTAGGAAAGATTTCAATATCCCCAAGTTATGCTTCGAGGTGGCACCATATCTGGCGGACAACAAAAAGAAGGTCCGTCACGCTGCTTTGGAGTTATTCGCTGTTTTTGACCATTACCTTGACACAGGAAAGAAGCAGCCATTAATGAAAGCTTTGGACATGGTTGAGCTTAATGAGGACGCAGAAGGTCTGATGGCAGCTGTGCACGCAAGACGAGCGAGGCGCATCCTTCCAAAGCTGACCTCAGAAGGGATTGTGGAGTATGGCCTGGTGGTGCCCAAACCCGGACAGTGGTCCACTGGACAGCACGCTTCTGGGGCCGATCTGGACTGGGTGATAAACGGGGGCCGGACAAGCAGCGCCAGAAGCTACAGGACAGAGCACGACAGTGATCTACTGTCCGGCTATGGCAGCTTAGGCTCCCTCACTGACGATCCAATGTTTCAGAGGAGGATTGTGAGCGCAGGCAAAGGGAAGAACAAGCTGCCATGGGAGACGTTGACTGATAACGAGCTGCAGCAAAGCACCACACCTAACGGGAAGAGCCTTGAACAGGTGAGCGCTGCCATTCCTTTCTCAGTGTTTTATATGTTCAGCTATGGCAACCCAGCTAACTGCTGTTTTTGGCAAAACAATAAAGCAAAACGATATTTGCAGTTGTAATGAAATCATCTGTAACATTTACTTGTAACTTTGACACAGATATAAATAAGCAAAAGAATAAACAAGCTATATTTGGTAGTAATTTCATCAGTTTTTTTTTTTTTTTTTGCATAGTAGCTTTTTAGTTGGTAGGGCTATCTGCTCCGATAGTCTGTCTGTTCTTTTTCCTCTATGGCAATTTTATCTTTTCTTTTCATTAGAAGTACCTTTAACTATAGTGACAGTATGATAGAAAATTGCTGTGATTTTGAAACTGGACACCGTTTCACTCCTAGTTTGCATGTTAATAAATAAAATTTGATGTTTAAGCAGAGATGTTAGGAAACCTGTGTTGTTGTTTTTCTCGTGTGCCTTTTGTTTTGGAGAAAATATAATGTTGATTTGCTGAAATGTGATTCCCTGCATTTAGCTTTGTAAAAATATTGTTTTCAGATTCTTTTCCTGATGTTCACATCCAAATAAGCCAAACAAGCAACAATAAAGTGTTAGTGGTTGCACTTTCCTCAGAGACAGTTTGAGGGTAAAATTTTCCTAAATATAGCAGCTATTTGTCATGGTGCAGTATGGATGGAGCGCAGCAGCAGTGAGGGAGGGCTGAATCTTATTTTGTTGATCCTCTTTGGGGATGAGTCATAATATTGCCTCCATGTCCGTAAAGCTATTTATTTGTCGAAAACAATAGAAATGCAAATATTTGGGATAAATAGAAATAAACAGTTGTAGCTTTGCAGAATCCCTGAAACTACATCAGGTGGAAATAGATGACTCATTTTGTTGCACCATGATGCTGTTTCTCTAAAGATGAGCAGAAACTGTTTTTAGAGTAAGCCTCCTCATTCCTCCTCATTTTTTTTTTTTTATTAAAGCAGGTAATCATATTACAGGAACTAACAAAAGAACTTGATTTCCCACTGTAGCTCATCTAAAAATGTGTGTTTGCTGTGGTATGCCATATTTAGTTTTGACAGCAATGTTCCAGCTTAGACTCATTTGGAAAAAGCTTGTGTTTACACTGGCGCGGGTTTCCAAGCAACACCTGTAACACACGGCATACTTATCGACAGGACCGTGAAACATAATTGGTAATATCACAGGGTCACGCTTGTAAAACATGGCTTGTTTAATTTTCTGCAGTTCTTTCCAGTCACACAGCCAAGTGCTCTGCTGTGAGTGTTTTTCAGATCGTAGTTAGTGAAAATAACTTAGACATGGTGGAGTTAAGTACAAATTCATAAAAATGTTAGAGAGTCTGTTATTTGTGGTTATTTTTCATACCTTATGTACATGAACAATGCTTTTCAGTGACAAGAGAAATGAATTGAACAGATTATATCATCTCTTACCTGAACTACACATATATTCGGTCTAGAGAATATATTTACACCAAGGCCTTTGTTGTTTGAGGAACCTTTAAGCTAATTACTTGAACTCGATCTGGTATTGTTGCTGCTGTTAAAATAATGACATTTCTGCACATCCATAGTTTTCAAAGGGGGACTCCAGCTCGCTTTCCAAGAAGGCAGAGACCTACATACCAAGTTTCAGTAAGTGCCAATACTTTTTCTCCTCCTTTTCATTTTCTATGAGTTGCACCAAGACTTGGTCATTATGGTCAGCTGCAGCTTTGCTCATAGAGAAGGTTTTACTGGGAAGGAGTAACCGATCCATATGTCATCGAAATCTTTAGGATGAGTGTGCCAAGCTGCTTGGTAGATAAGATTCTCACTGGGCTCCAGACATGCCCAGTGAGATGTCTGGGCATGTCGGCAAAAAGTTGTATTTGCTATGGTTTGCACTAGTTATACTTGTCTATACAAAAAGAGACTCTGGGCTAAATTCTCATTTTACTATTTCACATGGCTGTGCGGCTCTTAGATTTTCAGGGGCACACTTAAAAATGAAGGGGTAGCAGCAGAAACAGAGTTTCTGCTTGGTCCTAAAATGTCATGAAATATTGTAAATTAAGTGATCATAATTTTAGACCCTAAAAAGTCACTCGATGGCCAGTGGACACTTTTTGTGATGTCATTGCAAATACCCGGTACTGTCAGACAGTCCTGAATTTAAGAAGTTTAAAAATACTTATATTTAACTTTCTTTGGCAATAAAGTACATTGAAAAGCTATTTATTACTCAGTTGTAAATATGACAGTAGTTTTCAAAAAATAAATCAGAAAGCCTTAAATTTATCTAAATGAAAACTAGCATCACAGTATGAAATACAATCAGAAAAGTTTATATATTTTAATGGCACAATAAGTACTGTAATGTTTAGTTTGATGTGTTTCAATATTTCAATGTTATCACTTTTCATTATTGTTAATAAGCATAAAAATGCATCTTTCATTTTCATTTAGTTTGCACTACTTATACTTCTTTAAAATACACTGTCTATACAAAAACAATCTAATATCTAGTTTTGCAAGTATTTTTAAGTATTATGTTAGCGAGAAGTAAAGGTAATAAGTGTGTGAAATTTTTTCATTTACGTATGCTTGCACAAATGATCAGTATACTTCAAATTTGGCTGATTTTATGCAAGTTAATACCATGCTGTATAGTCTTTAAATGTTAATACATTGCCTATGCAATTCCAAAAATGCAAATATTTTTGAAGAATATTAGAAGTAGATATTAGTTCCAAAGTTACACTTGGTTCATATTTTTGTTAGTCCTCAATGAGACTAAAAGCAGTCTAGCAACCCTAATTAAGGGTTTAACAATGAAACCCACTTATCTATAAACCTCTAAAAGAAGGCTCCCGTTTTTGTGAGATATTTTACAACTGCTTTAAGTGCCAAGGGACAGGGATGGAAAAATGGGATTCAGACTTTATATTACACCTGTTTCCGCTGATCACTTTTTATACCAGTTGATTTATTAAATGTTAGAGGTTATTTACTGAAAATAAGTGCAATATACCTTCAACAGGTTCTGCTGAGCCACAAAAGCCCCTGTCTCCCAGAAGGAGGGAAACCCCTGCAGGTCTCAGAAGAAGTGGGAGCCTCAACTTGGACACAGATATCTTTAAAAACACAAACATCTCTGACCCAGATGTTGGTAAGCAGTTATTTTCTAGGGTGTCTCCCAGCAATAGTTAAGTGAAAATACATGTTTGCATAAATTTACACGATTGAGTTGCTGACAACAATCCACACCATGCTGATTGTCGAGCGGTTCACAAGTATTAATTGGTTTGATTTTTTTTTTTTTTATGTAATATCTCATAGTGGCACCCAAAGGACGTGTGCTCTCGAGGAATCCCAGTGTCGAGCGAACTTTCTCTCTTCCCTCCAATGCTTCCGCACCCGGCTCCTTTCTTCTGCCTTCCTACCCTCTGGCTACATGCACAGGGGGCATGCTAACTCCAACACTGTCCCGCCATCATGCAGACTCTTCCCTCTCCATGTCCAACACCTGGCCCAACAAACGAGAGACCAGCCCTCAGCAGCAAGGAACAAGCCCTCGGAGAGAGAAAGAAGACACAGCAAAGGGTAATTTACTAAAATAGCTTTAGTGTGTGAAATGGAAACTGTTGTAGCCTTTGTCTGTTTTTAGGTTAACTTGATTTTTGCCCTTGCTGTCGTAGGAGACCTCTTCAGTGTGCAGTCTCCTAGGCCTCTTCGAGCCTCCCTCGTGAGTTCCTCTTCCACCTCATCATTCAGGCGAGCTCTGAGCAACACCAGGGCAACCTTCACCATCTCACCGGTGCAAGCCCATTCTCATGACAACCAGAGATCAAACACTCCAGCCAACCAGCAGCCAGACAGTAAACTTAACCTGGACTTTGACAGCATCAGCCCCTGGCAAGTTCCTCAGGAAGAAGAGCCTCTGGACATGCAGGAGGTCAGAAAATGTGTATTCATGTGAACCCTTGTGTTGACTAGTTTTGATGGTTTGCTAATTTTGTTTGCCACTTACAGATGCTGAACTCTCTGCGCTCCTTGCGAAACAGCGCTGCCAAGAAGAGGGCCAAAGTGACCCTCAGCAGTCCAGATCCTGACAGCCCCGACTCAGCCGTGCAGGTCGACCTGAGGCTGGATTCACCATTACAAACATCTCCGGTGCTTACCAGCTCAGCCAGCGAGAGTGGACTCTCAAGTCTGAGTTCAGCTGCCAACTCCAACTTCAGCAACATTAAAACAAGGTCAGGGATCTCCTTTTTTTTTTTTTTTTAAATAAAGCTTGTTAGACACCTGTAAAAAGTATTTGTTTCCATAAATATTTCTTCTTTTTAATTTTTTTTGTCATATTTAGAGGTTTTAGATCATCAAACACAGTTAAAATAACGCAAACATAACTTATCCAATGCTGTTTCATTTATTGAACCAAAGAACAAACCCTGACCTGTGCAAAAAACTAATTGCCACGCTTAGTAAATACTGTTTTAACTGTGATTTACCAAGTTTTTGGAAAGCTGATACTTTTACACATGCATATGCTGGAATATTGAGAAGGTTCTTGGTATTTACTAATTTAGTAAAAGAAAATGTCACAATGCAGTTTCCCTGCATAAGTGCTCACTTGTCATATTTGTCAGCAGTCCCAGAAGCTCTGCCCCTTCTGTAATGAAACAACGGATTGTAAGAGTGCCTTCTGCAAAACTACGGTCGTCTGTGTCCATGGATTTCAGCAGCCTTCAAGGTATGGAAAACTGTTTTATTCTTTTTTGCCTCTGTCTTTTTTTCTGACTTTGGTTCACGTCTTTGCAAGGAATGTGCCGGAGAAATGACCTGTCATCTGAGGTGGGTGTTGTTGGACAAAAAGTTAATTATTGCAACGGAACAATGAAAACCGAGGAAGAGAAAGTGGCACTGTCTCCTCCGCTGGTCAGAGCAGTGGTCCGCAAACCCATCAGAGCTTTGAAGATTGTCAAAGGTCAGCTAGCAGTGATAAAATTGTTTTTATTTTTTTCCTGGATATACAGTCGAAACCCTAAGTTTACATAAAGTGAAGAAAAAGACATTTACAGAGCAAATGTCTTCTCTTTTTCTAGATTACTTAGAATACAGAGTATCTACTAAATGACACAGTAATGAAAGATAGTTTATGTTCAGAATGAGGGAAAGCCCAGGTGATGATGTCATGGCTTTGGAGATTTCTGATAGGTTTACTGATACATTTCAGTTAATTGGAGTCACTGCTTTTTTTTGTTTGACTCGGTGATAAAGTCAAAAAGAAATCAGCCAAGTTATCGGAGAAGAGATTTGTGGAGATACACAAGTCTGGTTCATCTTTAGAAACAATTTACCGATGCTTGAAGATGGCGACATATCCTGTGGCCTGATGAAACTAAGTTGGAACTGTTTGGCCATAATGACCATCCTAACAATTGGAGGAAAAACCGGGACGCTTGTACCATCCTCACTGTAACATATGGGGTGTTGCAGCATCATGCTGTGGGATAGTCTTACTGCAGGAGGAACTGGGACACTTCCTAAAATAGATGGCATCAAGAGAAATATTTTATTGAGTGTCTTGTCTTTTTATTCAATGTATGTAAACTTCTGGTTTCAACTGCGCCTCCACCTAAGCTTTATATATTATTTTAATGTGAAACTATTTCTTGTGATTTATAGGGTCCCAGAGCACCAACAGCTGTAGGAATTCACCTGGTGCAGACATTTCTGTACCTGAAGGAGTGATAGGGAAAGGTCAGTATTTAATTTAGTGTAACAATACAATTACATTTTATTGGCTGAATTATGTTTTTCTCTTTATTAGTCATATTACTACTTTGAATAATCTGTGCCATTTCAGCCATTCAACCACTAAAACATTGAAGAGTTGTAGGGTGTGCTTCTGCTAATTATAACTTTAATTGGGGCATGCCATTAGCAATGCATAAGGAGAGCAATGACTGACCTGCGAAGCAG